>NC_056749.1:114397089-114534252 GCF_019279795.1 Protopterus annectens
ATATATATATATATATATATATATATATATATATATACACATATATGTACTACAAGTTAACCAATTTTTTGGAGATTGTGAGACATTGCTTGAACTGAAAGAATTGCGATGGCAGCTATTACTTACGGCTGAGACCCCTCTTGGACTCAATGAAAACCTGAATGTTAAATGTGCATTGAGATGGGGAGTCTGACCAGTCCCACTTTATACTAATATTTGTTAATGTATATACAGCTGTACAAAATATGTAGTTTCTGACTGGTTAATTTTTTTGAAACTGGACTGAAAGGTAGAGCCAGAACACAATCCATACAAACTACCAGTTTAAACTGGTTACATCTGTTCTTTGGAGTTCGTGTGGATTGTGTTCTGATTCTACCTTTCAGTCCTATTGGTTTCTATTTTATTTATTTTTTGTGTTTATTTTTTTGGTTAATTTTTTCCTCACTGTGTTCTCAGAAGTTATATGCCGTTGTCATGGTTACATCTCTCTCTACCTTGTACACCTTACTTATACCTGACATTTTTTAAATTTTGTCAGTTCTGAAGAAGTTCTAGATGTCATTACAGAATGAAAGTGCTTAGCATCAGTTTTGCCCTTGAGTGTTTTTCTTTTAGTTTATAAGAAAGAAGTTTGTTGTTTTATTAGTACAGTTCTTCATTTATGATAGTTATCACAGTTTGGTTTTATTATTATAAATGATTGTATATATTTCTTGTACATATTGATATTCATTTATTCTGATGAAGTTCTGTACATAATAAAGGAACAGAAGCGCTTAATTCACAACGAATCTGCCTAGGAGTAATTTTTTTCTTTGTTGGTTCAGAAGTGATGTGAATATATATATATATATATATATATATATGTATATATATGTGTATATATATATATATATATATATATATATATATATATATATATATATACACACATATATATATATACACACACATATATGTATATATATATATATATATATATACATATATATATACATATATATATATATATATATATATATATATATATATATATATATATATATATATATATATATATATATATATGCGTGCAGTGTGTTTGGTCTTCCGTTGATTATATTGAACATTTAGTTAGGACAGTTTTTTTTTTTTTTTTAAGAACTGCTGGTTCATCACAGGATGCTGGTGTTTCTTTTGCAGCCAGGATTCCTATACAGTGCGGAGTGGGAGTTTGCCATTTCCACAGTGATTTGAGATCTCAGAGTTCATATATATAATTAGGAAGTGTAGGAAGACCATCGGGAATGTAGGGGAAAACAAAGTTTTTTTTCTTTTTTTATGTTTGCTTTGTATGCACCGAGATTCATGCTCAATGCTTTTGTACCCATGTATCGATGTAGTGGGTTGGTGACATAGTGAAATATAACTGTATATGTATGTGTATACATATATATATATATATATATATATATATATATATATATATATATATATATATATATATGTTTATATATTTAGTGTGTGTGGGTTGGTGACATAGTGAAATATAACTGTATATATATATATATATATATATATATATATATATATATATATATATATATATATATATATAAATTGTGTGTGTGTGCGTGTATGTGTGTCTGTGGTGGTGGGGGCTCCCCCTGCAAAAAAAAAAAACTTTAAAGGTGCAGCAGTGAAGTCTGAAATTTGTTGTTACTTGTTGCAGTTGCACTTCAAGTTTTGAGGTTTTGGAACTTGCAGTAACTGATCTTGTATATTCAACAGGGAGCCAAAGCAAGCAAACATTGCAGTCAGAATATTGTAGTGCAAGGCTAATCCTAAGTAATTACCGTGACGTTGCCATATGTTAGAATAAGGTTAGTTATGTATCTCCAGCATAAGTCACCAGACAGGACAGCAGCAGCCTAACTTGGTTTTATAAGTTCAGTTTTACTACTGAGTATTGGAAGAGAACAGTTTAGTATTAATACCTAAGCAGAAAAGAAGCCGGAGTTGTTGGAAGTAGACTGGAGACGTCAGAGGAGACAGGAGGGGGAGTTCAGCATGTTAAGGAAGAAAATTTAAAGAAATAATGGGAGTGCAGCTAAGGTGAAAGGACGGAGAAGAGGGAAGTTAGACCATGCTAGACTTATCAGTCTAGGTGGAAGGGCATTGGTTCAAAGACCAGCTTTGCAAGGTTTCATTTTCTAGCAAGTAGTCAGTAGGTGAACTTATTTCTGAGGTAGCTGCAGAGGGGAAAACCCTCTATTTCTCCAGGGTGCAGTGAGCTTAGAGTTAATTATAAAATGTCCATGGCTGCATGAGTGGCATGGTCCTCTGCATGAAGTGTGCAAGAAGTGGGATGTTCTACCTCCTTGAGCAAGTCATGCTTCAAACATTTTTTCCCCTCCGAAATGAGATTCATAGTGCATCTTTGCACTACTGGTCTAGAACCTTCAGTTAGAAATGTGCCTTTAAGGTCAGTAGAAATTATCAACTTAAATGCATTCTTGTGGGGTAACCTAGGTAAAAAAAAAACACATTTAATTTGAGTAGTTAAATGGGCACAGAGCTTGTATTCATTTATAGTTTAAAATTATTTGGATGTGTATGCCATATGATAAGATCTGTTTTGAATCAAGTTTGTCCTCCATGTTCAGGGAAAAGCTAGACCTAAGGGTTGGGAGGGTGGCCTAATGGTTAAGGTGTTTGCCTTACAAACACAAGGTGCAGGGTTTGAATCTCACAAGGGATAATTGGCTATGTTAAAATGGCTCGCAAGGGCAGTTAGCCTAGTACTAACCTATGAACCTATAATCTGTGCACATTGTCCTACACCATTAATGAGTATTGGTGTATGTGTGTGAATGGGGGAGGGTGGTGCCATTATTGATCCTTGTGGAACATAGGAGATAGTCCGTCACCTGGACAAGGAGAACCATGCTGTTTCTGTGGAGTCACTTGAGATATTCTGACGTGTAGGATAGTCCATTGCTTAAATTGCATGTGCATAAATAGTTGGTAGTGATGGCTGAATTTAAGAATGAGGGAGTGCATATTGTGGCTCTCATGTGAGCACACTTTTCTTTTAGATGTACACTTTTCAACAGAGAGGTTTGTTAAGTTTATAGATCAGCTTCAGCTGAGATATCACCTTGTTTGAGATGCACTCTTTTAGGTCTTACAGATCCAGATGCAAGTTGTTTGCAGTAGCATTAGTCTTGTGGGATTCTTTACTGTGTAAAAAAAAAAATTCTAAGCTTGTTCCCTACCTTTCCTGTAACTAGTCTAGTCCAGGTACAGATTTGCTGTATCCAGGACTGTATAAACACTTCTGAGCCCCCCAAGCCTTTCTTTGTTGGAGGGAAGCCTTCTAGCTTAACAGTGGGAGTGGTAAGCACTAGATAGCTTGTCTACCACAAGAGGAGTGGTTTCTGGCTCAGAAATTGTAGCTTATTGGCCGTTTGGGAAGTTTTTCCATCTCTTTCATCTTTCTAGTTTAAAAGCCCACGAGCACTTGCTTCCCACCTTTCTTGTGACTAGTCTAGTCCAGATAGAGATTTGCTGTATCTATAACTGTTTGTAAGCTTCTGAGCGGTGCCAAAGTCTGCTGTTCAATTTTTCCCTTAGTTATGCTAGTTCTCTCCTCTCCTGCACTTTTACTAGCTTATTAGTCCAGCACTTTACCAGACTTCTTGTAGCAGTTGTAACACACAAAGGTGCTACCAGCACTAAACGTTCTACAAGGAAACAGCTCCAGTACTTATTCGTAATGCCCAGCCCTCCAGGCATGTCTAAAGGTCAGTTCCCTGTGCTTTCTCCTATTAACCTGGTGAACTTGGGCATCCTGAAGCAATGTAGCAACTGCCTCATGTACACTGACAACCCTCTCCTCTTACCTCTCAACACTCAGACTTGTGAGAGATGCACTTATATATCCAAACTGGAAGCCACACACACTCCAGCCAGGACCGGAATAGCTAGTCAAGAGAAGAAGATCAACACTTGTGCCACACCACATGGAACACATAGCCTTCCAGAACACACACTAGCACTGCCTTCACATAAAAACACAAACCACACAGCCACCTTCGTGGAGGCTCTCAATAAAAATCTATCTAAACAGCAGAGACCACCAAGGCAGAAATGGACTTGACCACCACAACACAACACTAATCACAAGATACACAACTCTCCTAAACAGTGTGCCACTCAATCAAAGCCCCTAAGGCAAAACAGGATGCCCAACACACTGGTCATAGGTGACTCGATAGTGAGGCACACTGATATCCCACTCAGTAGGTTGAGTAAGGAGAAAGTAACAGTCAGCTGCCTGCCAGGTGCCGGGATCTGCCACATAATGCACGACTCGGGTCCCTCAACAACAAATACAAATATGAGTGTGTCATTGTACATGTGGGTGTGAATGATCTGAGACATACCTCCCTGGACTACATGAAAAGAGACATGGAGGCGCTCTCAGATTATGTAGCCCAGGTGGGTTTGACCCTAGCCCTGAGCAGCATCCTACCATCACCCAGACTGATACTACAGTAGAAGCAGAAAATGATTGATTTCAACAACTGGCTAAGTTTCTGGTGTCATTCTAAGGGGATCCAGTATCTATTTGCCTGGGATGACAGGATTGACGGACCTTGATGCTTTGCCAAAGATGGCCTGCATCTGTCACCCCTGGGCTTCCGGATACTGGCCAAGGCTTTTGCCAACCCTGTAGTGCCTTTTTAAAGACCAAATTACCACCATAACAGCTACAAACAAATGCTGAGGGGTATGCTGCTAAATGCTAGAAGTCTAAATCTCAAAATGCACTCGCTCGAAGCACTCCTTAAAATGGAGAACATCGACATTTGTGCCATAACAGAGACCTGGTTCAAGGCAGCAGAAAGCACCCCTGCACTACCAGGTTATAACTCATTCCACACCATTCTGCCCCAGAACTTGGACTAAATCTCCAAAGGCGGTGGTGTTTCCATATTTATAAAGGATACATCTGAGATACTTCAAGTGCAGCTAACATTGGGTAATACAGCAATTCAGGTCGTAGCCTACTATAGTTCCCCAACCATGTCCCAAGACTCACACTCCACGTTCCTAAGCATCTTGGTGAATATTAGGGTCCAACCTAACATTTTCATACTGGGTGACTTCAACTACCCCTCCATTAACTGGGAAAACTACTCATGTACCAATACACTTGCCCAACGTTTCCCAGAATTCATTAATTCCAGTGCCCTGGACCAGCTTGTTCTTACCCCCACTAGAGGTAGCAACATCCTTGACCTGGTCATTACTAACATGCTCTACACCAATAGTCAACTTTCCCCTGGTTAGAGCCGACCACAATCTAATCACCTTGGAAATCCACACCCCCACCCCCACAAAGGTAACCACTATCTTTGGGCTCCTAAAATCAGAGGTGGCAAACTTCATGGCACCCATGCAAATGGAGAATAGTTGCATGACCGCTGAATCATAAAACACTGCACTGTACGAACACATGCACAAATGCATGGATTTCGCCATACCCAATAGAACCAAGACACTGTCCTGCAAAAAAGGAAGCCAATCTGGAGGTCTCCTGCCATAAACTCTGCAACAGGATGAGGAAACTGATGCGGAATAAGGTGAAGTCCCAAGACTCAAACTCCCTTATCTGCCTCAACAAAAAGTTGAGATCCCTCATCAAATCCTCTAAAGCTAGCTATGAAAACAGAATTGCAGCAGATAGTAAAGACAACCACAAGGCCTTCTATAGTTATGTAAAGAATCTCCTCCATGGCAATACCCAGATTTTCCCTGAGCTGCTGCCCAATGGTACCTCCCATACCGAGCCAACAGATATTGCCAATATACTGGCCGACAGATTCAGTGCTAACTTTAACCCCCCCCCAAAGGACCAGTCACAATACCCGTAGATTGCCAGCCACCCAGTATTACTGCTGCACAGGTTAAAACAGCACTGTCCAAGGCCAGGAATGCAGCTTCTGTGGGACCTGAAATATACCTGGCTGTGTTCTACATGAACTAGAGAGTGAACTGGCACCTCTCCTGTATGCCCTGTTCAATCACAGCCTCACATCAGGCTTTGTCCTTACTGAATAGTGGACTGCTACAGTCATCCCTCTCCACAAAGAAGAAGCGACTACAGACCCTGGGAACTATCGCCTTATTAGCCTAATGAGTCTGATATGCAAAGCTATGGAACGCATGAAACATCATGGACCTAATAAACAAGGATATAGAGAATCTCCAAACTCTGGATCCCACACAGTTTGGTTTTGTGAAGGGTAGATCATGCCTGCTCAACTTGGTCAACTTCTTTGAGTCAGTCACCAGAGCTGTGGATGAAGTCAAGGTGGTTCATACAGCCTACCTTGATCTGGCCAAGGCCTTTGATAATATTCTTCACTCAGGAATCATAGAAAAACTCACTAAGCTAGGCATCAACCCTGTATCACTAGGTGAGTTGCAAACTGACTCACAGGTAGAACCCATGGTGTGAATGTAGCTGACTCCAAGTCAGACTGCCGACCAGTCACGAGTAGAGTCCCACAGGGCTCAATCCTGGGTCCTCTCCTGTCTGGTGTCTACTTCTCTGAAGTGCAGACCAACACGATGAAGTTTGAACACGATTGCAAGTTGGGAGCTATTATTAACTCCCCAAGTGAAGTTGACATACTGCAGAAAGGCCTCACTGAGACCAACGACTGGTGTCAGAACCATGGCCTTAAGCTCAATACCAAAAAATGTCATCATCCCCTTTGGGAAAAACTCTGTTATCATGAATTACCACCTCATCGGTAGTCCACTGAACAAAGAAGGTGTTATAAGAAATCTGGGAACAGAGGTTGACAGCAGCATGTCTTTTGACCACCACATTCCCACTGTGGTGAGAGAATCGTTCTGTGTTGCACATCTCATTACTAAGGGTTTTGCATCCAGGAAGAAAGAGGTCATTGTCTTCCTCTGCTCTTTCCTCATTAGGCCAGTCATTGAGTACAGTGCCCTATTTGGCATTTACCTCACTAAACGCCTGCAACAACTGGAGAGGATGCAAAAGTACCTCACAAAGAGGAGCCTAGGCCCTAAACACTTGTCTTATATGGACAGACTTAAAAAACTCCAGCTATTCTCTGTCTCATATCGCCTACTTAGAGGCGATCTCTCGTTTGCTTACAAAGCCATGTCTGACCCAGCAATGTTAGAAATGCTACATCTAATGCAATCCCAATAATTCTGCACCACATGCTTCAGAGACCTCAACCTCATTACCACAATCAACAAAACATGCTGGAGGGACAGGTTCATAACCCAGAGACTGTCCATGCTATGGAATAGACTTCCCATACATGTCAAGCAGAGCACCTCAGTGGCCCTCTTCAAGAGAAATCTTGATGAGTGGCTGGGTAATAGAAAATTCACCCTAGGGATCACTCCAGTGGCTTTACTCGACAGAGGCACTGGGAACTAAAGTCGGAAGGCACGATGCCAGGGTAATCTTATGGGCTAGGCTTGCAAAGGCAGGGTAATCTTATGGGCTAGGCTTGCAAAGGCTCCAAGGCCATTAGCCTAGTACACACCTATGAACCTTCTGAAAACCCCAGTACTCCACACCCTTTAACTCACCAATTAAAGGACCAGACAACATGGATATGCAATTTCCTAATTTTGCTGCTGCTAGCTTTGTGGATATGAGTAACTTGGTGCAAAAAACATTTAATTTTTAAAGTAACAGATACATTATGTGGGATCTGTATGTACACAGTGTCACTAGAGGCTAAACTCTTGCATACAAGAGCACATATCAGGTTGTCAAAACCACACACACAATACCCACCACAAATGGCACACACACACACACACACACACACACACACACACACACACGCACACGCACATGCACACGCACACAGCAACATATACTGAGGCATTAAATGCAATCTCCCTAAACAACAAATACCTCCTAGGCCACCCATTGGCAAATTGTTTCCTCAGCAACATCCAAAACACTCCACAGAAATAATACGCAACCCCACACATACAGCCACACTCAGAGGAGCCCCAAGTACAAAGCCCATAAGGCAAACAAGCACACTTCCCAGGGCTCTAGTTATAGGGGACTGCATTGTAAGACATACTGACAGGAGTGGCCTTAGGTCAACTGGTGCCCTAGGCAAAAGGGCACCACGGCACCCACCACCACACCACCCGGTGCCCCCATCCTAGTCTACCTACACCAAATAAATACTGGAAAAGTGCCCCTACTAAAGTGGCACCATAGGCGGCTGCCTAGTTGGCCTATGCCTAAGGCCAGCTATGCATACTGATAGCCCACTAACCAGGCTGAACAAGCAACAGATAATGTTTAGTTGCCTATCTGCACCCAGGCTCTGCCAAACTACACACACATTCAAGTCATTACATCACAGGTATCAGTATGATTCAGTCATAGTCCTTGTAGATGTAAATGAACAGATATGTATCTCCAGGATTGTATGGAGAGAGACATTGTGGAACTCTGACTATAAGTCTCAGGCTGGTATGAGCCTAGCATTGAGCAGCACACCGTATTACCTTCACCAAGGATGATGCCACAATACAAAAAAAGAGGAATTATTTTAACAATTGGCTGAGTTTCTGGTGTCATTCTAAGGGGATCTAGTATTTGTCTGTATGGGAGGACATGGTTAACGGACCATGCTGCTTTGCACCGGTCCTTTTTAGGTTTTCAAGTACTGGCTTAAACTTTTCCACCCCGTAGAGCCTTTTTGAGGCAATGCCAAGTTGCAAACCTACTAAGATAGCAAAATCAACTCAATTGAACCTCAGGGTATTACTCCTGAATGCCAGGAGCCTAAATAAAAAAAAATACACAAGCCCTTCTCACCTTCTACAATGTAGATATCAGTGCAGTTACCAAGACATGGTTTAAAGCTGCAGAGAGTACCCCATCAGTGCAATGTTTTAGCGCCTTCCACACTTTTAGACCAGTAGCTGCACAAACAGAGGCTAAAGGTTGAGGTGTCTCGATGTACGTCAATAACAACCACACTTCTAGTTTGGTTAAACAGGATGATGCATTGGAGTTTCTCCACATGCCGATAACTGCAGATAAAATCCTGTACCATACCCTAGCTATCTGTAAGTCACCCTTCATGTCCCAAGAAACTCGCAAACTCATTGAATACTTTGATATACTGGAGACACTTACTATCCAACTGAACACACTCCTCATGGGGGACAGTAGTGTCTAGGGATACCTCCTGAATAATCGTAAATAGTACTTATCAGGGCCACTTGAGTCACTATTTAATTATAGTTTTAGAACAGGCTGTCTGCCATAAGAATGGAGAACTACAACAGTCATTCCCCTTCATAAGAGCAGACCATCAACAGATCCCAAAAAATACAGACCCATTAGTCTTAACTAGTCATATATGCAAAGCCATGGAAATGGTCAGTAAAGACATTGGAGATCTCCAGATACTGGTTCCATTCCATTTTAGCCTCAACAAAGGAAGGTCATGCCTACTGAACTTTGTGGACCTCTTTGAAAAAGTCACCAAGGCAGTGTTTCAAGGTAAACTAGTGCATACTGCCTACCATGATTTGGTTAGCGCATTTGACACTTTACCCAACTTGAGCATTGTTAACCAATTTATGGATTTAGGCTTAAACCCCTATATAATATGCTGGATAGCAAGCTTGGCTCATGGATAAGACTCAGGAGGTTATAATCTATGAGACCACCTCCACAAAGGGGCTGGTCACCAGTAGAGTCTCTCAGGGTTCCATGTTTCTTGATGGCCAAAGCCAGCGTCAAAGGCCTCTGCCTGGCTAAGTTCACAGATGATTGCAAACAGAGAGCAGTCCTAGAATAGACCCCAAGATGCAGATACCATACAGGAAGGTCTAACACAGATGAATGACTAGTGCCAAAGCCATTGCTTAAAACTCAGTGTCAAGAAATGCATTATAGTACCTTTTGGAATGTCTGACACCTTGGAAAACTACATCATCGATAAAACACACCTAAGAGTTGACTCACTAGTCAGGTGTCTGGGAAATTGTGCAGATGGTAACTTAGCCTTCAACCAATATGTGTCGAAGGCAATAAGAAAATGCTTCTATTTTGCTCAACTTATAATTAAAGTCATGGCATCTAGGTACAGGGAAGTCATAATGCCACAGTACTCAGCCCTCATCAGACCCATCATAGAGTATACTACCCCATTCAGTATGTACCTGAACAAACATCCACAGCAACTGGAATGTCTGGGAAGGTTTCTTCAAAAAAAGAATACAGGGCATAAACACAATGTTCTAAGTGATCATCTCAAAGTCCTGTCTCTATACTCTGTCTCATACAGACCGCTAAGTGGTGGTCTATAGCTGGCTTACAAGGCATCCATGGAGTCTGCTTTGATGAACCTTTTGCACATCCACAAAATAAAACAGTTTCAGCACTACTAGATCCAAGACGTAAATTTTGCTTGTGACATAAATAGGACATGTTGGGCAAACAGATCTGTCTGTCACAGCATTCCCATTCTCTGGAATAGGCTCCCCAGTCATGTGAAACAAAGTCCCTCTCTAACCCTGTTTAAGCATAATTTGATCCATCAAATGGCAAATTGGAAGTTCACCTCTTGTCTGGCGCCTGTGTCTCTGATGGACAGAGGTAACCAGTAAATCGTGTTATAGTCAAAATCACCCTTAAGTAAATGTCTAGAACATGAAACGTTTGGATCACATTTGGGTTGCACAGCTAGGCTTAAGGCTTATAAAGGCCCTAGTGGTTTTTAGCTTAGTATGCACCTCTGAATTTATGAAGATCTATAGAACAGAGAACTATAACGCCATATCCATGGCATAGAGGAATAAAGGCCTAACTTTGACACAGGACTATTGAATCATGTGGCTGTAAGAGCTAGTAGGGAAGGATGGGAATGATTGGCATCTGTTGGCTCACCTATCCTGAAGGTGCAGGAGGTAGTTCTGGCTTGCCATTTAGAGGGCACCTGAGAGGAGCACTAAGTGTTGCACCCATGGAACACCAGCCTCTGAGCGTGTGCTACCTGCCTGTATTCACATAAGCCAAGAGAACATGCAGAGGCATGCTTCCTGTAGGTGGCAGCATGGAATCTGTGCTCACTGAGCCACTGCAAGTGGGGGATGTTTCAGTTAGGGTGGGGCAACCCTCACATCCCCCCCACAGGACCAGCAAGGTTGCCCACTGGCAAACCACCCGACCCTCACCATGGAGGAAATGAATGGGCTGATAAGGCACTCTGGCTATCAGCAAATGGTTCTTCTCTCTCCTAGCCTAGGGATGCCTGGCTCTTGCTCCCTCCAATGGAGCAGATAGGCCATTTGGATGAAAGTTTTGAAGCCATTGGTCAAGTTGAGTAGGAAACAAACAAAATTGTACAACATTAATAAATGGATAATTATTCGTAGTAAATCTAATCAGGAAGGACACCAAGAGACAGGATGAGAAAATATTGCTGAACCTTTAAAATGAAAAAAGTAACAGCAGAGTCCCACAAGAGGGATAAATGTAGTACCAGAACGTAACGCCACAAAACCAGCAGCTAGGATATAAATCCAAAAGATTAGGTACGACAATCCAGAACAGAAAGATGGCATAAAATTATTTTATTGTGTTACCGCTTTCATGGCTATCCTAGCCACTTCCTCAGACACTGTCTGAGGAAGCGGCTTGGATAGCCGTGAAAGCGCTAACACAGTAAAATTATTTTATGCCACCTTTCTGTTCTGGATTGTCGTACCTAATCTTTTGGATTTCTATCCTATTACTGAACCTTTGTTGTGTACCAAGGAGCATAACCTAGTTTCTTACTTACTTTTAAAATCTACAGTTTATAAGCACTTTCTTGAAAGCCATTTGAATGGTCACAAAAATGGCACTTGGTTGTAGTATTTCAAGATTTTATGCATCTTCAATTACAAACTTTTCAAGAGATTCAAGGTAAGATTGGAAATTAAAATGAGAGAGCAATAATGGGTCTAAAATTGATAACTGAGCTACTCCAAAGTGAGCAAGGCCAGTATTAGGGGAGGGGCAAATAGCGTTTCAAAAGTCCTTCAGGAGAAAGAAATCCTTTAAACTAGTTTAAAAAACTAGTTCCAAAATCCTTGACTGAGTCCTATGAGTTCATTGTGATTTTCAAAATCAAAAGCATGTCTAAGGTTCAGAAAAAGAGTTGCCAATAAGCTTACTTTTATCCTCATTGAAGTCCATGTTATTGGCCACTTAAAGTAAAACTATAATTATATGTTTCTGTTGCATATTGGAATGTGCTATTTGATTTGGGATTAGCCAGATAGGAATGTTAAAACCATCCACTGTAAGTGCTAATTGGTTCAAAAAGAAAGCTCTTTCTAACCTCTATCAGTGCTTAGTTGATCATTTGACTTGCACAACTGAATATTATACTGTCACCACAGTTGCCTTTGGCTGGGTTAGAACCCAGAGGCTATGATTCAATGATGATTGCAGTATTTGCATTACATATCTATTAGTTGCATGCTGTACACACATTAAATGATACATACATTGTTTACACCATGTGGTCCTACTGTGTACACAACAGATTTGTTTTTCAACTCACCTAATTCTATGCTGAAATCTTCCATCATAGTCTGCCTGTCAGGATCAGATTTACCTAGAAAAATGAAACACTAGCTTTGGTGCAGTCATTTATGACTTATGTTAGTACTTCTTTCTGGGATGCTAGAAATTTAGCTAAACTCTTCAGCATTTGTAGACACTTCTGACATTCAGATATGAGAATATTTACAATGGCATAGTCCGTTCCCAATGGAAATTTTCCAGAGAAGTTTCCTGCAATGAATTAGGTTCAAGTTGAAGCTGTACTGCTTGGTATTTCATGCTGTGTTTGTATCTTGGGTATAATTCCAGTTATTTTTATTTTCTCATTCAGTTATCTTAAATCTGTCATGTATTTATTTTTACAGCAGTGCTGTGGCTGTGTTTAGTTATTTTTTCTGCAATAACAGGTTATCTCAAGCTGTGTACATCACTTAATAGTATTGAGTTAAATTCACAGGCCACCTTTAGAAAACTTCCATACCTTAATTTTATAGTGTTAAACCATGCAGCAGGCTGCCTAGATGGCAGTCACCCCCCACCCAGCCACAGTCTTGCCCCAGAAATAATGAAAGAATATGTTGAAAATGGTGAGGAGGATGGCTGTGATAGCAGTTGTGCGGCAGAGAAAAAATGTTTAAAAAAACAAGAGTGAGCCATCAAACATAAGGGCCACTGTGCTCCTTATTCTTCTGACAATAAAGCTCAGAAAGACTTTGACAATGAAACCTTTTCCAGTGTTTGAAAGGAAAATGCTTGAGAGAGAAAAAAATACAGGAGTTGACTAAAAGAATCAGGGGTACAATGAATTTAAACCAGAGTCTGATGTTGGGAGAGGGAGATGAACAGGAAGAAGACTAACAACACTGAAATTAGTGAATAAATGTAAGATTGTAAAACATCAGTCACATTTGTGAAAAATGTCTTTGCAAGGAAAATTTTATGAGAAAGATTGGACTTTTGTTGATTTTGTTAAATTTGTGGGTGGTCTGTAAAGCATATAACCCACTTTGCCATTAGTATTTAGAAGGACACAGAGGAAAAAGTTACTTTAAGTAAAACAGTTGTTGATAACAGTATTTGTATAAAACGTTCCCCGATATAAACTGCATGTTGTATAGTAAAGCAGATGTTTATATGTAGTCAGAGATGTCTTAAATATGGGAGTGAGGGGTGAGTCTTTTCAGTGATTGTTTTATGTGATAAAGATATTAAAGTAAACAGATGATTTTTTTTCAGTTTTAAGAACTATAGACAGCACAGTGTAAAAAGATAAAGTATAAGTTAATATAATGTAATTTTGGACTGTTTGGGTGTGGATGGCGTGTAAAGTGCACTGAATATATTATATGCAGATTTGAGATGTTTTCGCTTATTTTTGTGTAAGTGAATGTCTGGATAAATGCCTTTGGCTTAATCTAAAGCAAGTGTGTTTTCTGCAAGCAAGTAGGTTTGAAAAATAAGATAAAATAATGAATGTCATGAGATTTGTTGAGGCTGTTACATATGCAGTGATATTAGCTAGTTTTTGTTACTTTAGCATATGTTCAGTAGACATTAAGCCTGCATATGAAGGCAGTTTGTACATTCTGTTCTTATGTTTCCATGGAGACAAGCTGTCTGCAAGTACAAGCAGTTAATCTTGAGAGATCTGAGCATTGTTTTCTAAGGGAAATGCAAAATGTAAAGGTACAAGGGCAAGCAGTTCAATAAAAAATAACGTTTGAAATTATTGGAAGTGAATAAGAGATTTTAGCTTCACTAGCAGCCTTTTAATGCTTCAATAAATTTAATAGAATAGCATCTAATTTAGTTGTATTTAAAGATAGCCAAAGCATTTTTTTCTTCAGGCTAAAAGCTAATATTGTTTGAATGCATTCAAGCTGTTTTTTTACATATGAGAGAGAAATAGAGATAAAAGAAGCGCATGTGGAAGTCAGTGTAGCACAGGCTGTAACATGTGCTTTAGCATGGGTAACAATTTTAGGTTAGGTAATGTCTGTGGTTGCAGCTGACAGTTTGGGGCAGTGGTTCCTGTCAGATGGGTTAAACGTCTTATCTGATTTTTTTCATCTGTTCCTCAACCTTTGTGTTTTTGTATTTGACCTCTGTCACTTCTCAGACTTTGTATCTGTAGCTCAAGTGCCTCCCCTTACCAGTAGTTCTCTCCTAGGCCCCAGATTACCCAAGATCTCATTTGCCACTATAGTAATCAGACATGGTTGACATAGCTCAAGCATCTGCTTTGTATCTGTAGAGTTGCCTTTCTATTCCTCTCAAGCCTCATACCCTTTTCCTTCTTTTTTTCTCTGTACTAATTTCCTTCTAGTAGTCTCCTCTACCATTGTTTGTAGTTACTTTCCCTTGTTGGGAAGTTTGTCATTGCCATTGCTAGTATTTATACTAAACAACTTCATTTCTGTGAGTGTTTTTAGTTTTTTTTAATTTCCTTGTTGCTTTAGGACTACGAGTTGGCTTGTAAAATGTGTGACAAACCTACTGGTTGCAAAAAATGTTCCTCTTGTGGACATAAAATACCTAACTTGGATGCCCACACTGTGTATGTGTATACTGTCTTATGGCCACATATTTGGTGGAAGAGTGTGAACTTTCTGCTGGCTACAAACACAGGGCCTTTTGGTTGATTGCAGGAGTAAATTATAGGTTCATAGGTAGGTACTAGGCTATTGGCCCTAGGGCCTATACAAGCCTAGCCAAAAAGGTACCCTGGCTTTTGCCACCCAGGAAAATTATTTTCCTGTGCCCCTGTCAAGCAGAACCACAGAAGTGATCCCCGGGGTGAATTTCCTATTACCCATCCAATCATCAAGATTTTTCTTGAAGAGTGTTAATGAGGAGCTCTGTTTGACATAGATAGGTAGTCTGTTCCCGAGTATGGGAAGACTCTGGGACAGGAATCTATCCCTCCAGCATGTTCTGTTTATTGTGATGACAAGATTTAGGTCCCTAGAGCATGTATCTCGGAGGGATTGGGATTTCTTTAAGTGGAGCATGTCCAACAGCTCTGGGTTTGACATAGCTTTGTATGTTAGGCAGAGATCGCCTCTGAGTAGGCGATATGCGACGAAGTAAAGCTGGAGTTTTTTGAGACGGTCTGCGTAAGGCATCTGTTTGAGGCCGGTAATCCTCTTTGTGAGGTAAAATTTTCTTGAGGGTATGTTACCTTCCTCTCCTTTTGGATCTGGAGCTTCCTCTTTTGCTCAGGAGCTGGCAGAGATGAATCAGGATAAAATGAGAGACAGAATGCCAAAGATGAGCCAAGAGAGTCGATGAAACACTCTCCTAACCGTTCTCCTCACTCGCCCCCATGTTCAGCTCCTCCTGCCAAAATTCCTAACAGATCAGATCCATCCACTTCTTTGGATCTGAAGATTTCTGCTCCTAAGTCACCATCCCTTCAACACCCTAGATTCTCTCTAGAGCCGATCTCATCCAGGCTTCACACTGCCTTTTTGCAAGAGACTCCACATAGATTGCCATTTCCTCCATCTACCTCCTTGTCCTTCAAATCTACAAGGAGCCTATCCAAAGCAGAGTGGACAGGATGATGAGGAAATTTCTCAGGACCCAAATTCAGTTGAGAGTACTCCTGGCTCCATTTCCCATTGGACCAGTGAGCTTCAGACCAGTCCAAATACTCTTCCTTACTCCTACTCCGATCCGTCCCTCTGCTTCAGAAGTACCAGATCTGAGAATCTCATGATTGTCTGGGTCATATCTAAAAGCTTGGCTTTCTTCAGCTTTGACACATTCTCTGGCTCACCAGGTGCTGACTTTGTCAGAGCTGGATGGGTTTCGATTCTGTATCTTTGGCAATGGATCCAGGGGTAAGGGTTCAACTCCATGTTTTTCAAAACTTTCCCCTTCCGCTCAGGGCCTCAGCATTAGATAGCTTGGCTCTGACTTCTTTGTCAAGGCAGGTTCATGAGGAGGTCTTGAACTTCTACAGGTAAGCAGCTTCACCTCCTAATGGAGTGGTCCTGGACTCACCATTGGCTTTTGACTTTGAGGCAGTGGAGAGAGCTGTCGACATGACTGGAGCTAGGACATCTTTGCTCCCCCTTGGGTCCCCCCTCAACAGCTGTCTGCCCTGAGTCCTGAGTCTGCTGATTCTACCCCAATGGGCCGGCCGGCCTGTTCTAACCTAGAGACCGTCCTTTTACAGGACTCCACACACGCACTTCCAGGTCCTCCTCAGATAGTTCCCCATGAGAAGTTCCCCAGAAGTCTTAGTGCAAAATTATGCACATTGATTCCCCACAGAAGTGTTTGACATAAGACACTGGACTTCTTTGAAGGGGAGGCATCCCAGGTCACCCCTTGAGGATGTCTCATTTGGAGTAATTCTTGTACTTCTGAGACAGAAAGGTGGTTGGTCTTCGGAAGCCCCTTTTCAGGAGAAGTTGAAGTTTCTTGAGGCTTTTGGAACTGGCTCAGCTATGTCCTGGTTGGTATCCCAGGTGAATTTGCCATTGGGCTTGTAAGGGTCTGGATATGACAGTGCCTATTCCAAACAAACCAGATAAGTACTTTGTTGCACCTAAAGACTATGCCCATTGGAGCAGGGATCCCACAGTTGATGCCATGGTGGTTGTTGTTGCAGCCAAAAAGGAACTTGCTGAAGAAAGTCTAGGGCACTGGACAGATTCAGGAAGCAAAGTTTGCTTCATCAACCTTTGCTCTTTCTTTGCTGAATTACTTGGCACATTTCACAAGGTTTCAAAGGGTTCTAATGAAGGAGCTTGCCAAATCCCTCTCAGGGTCAGTATTGGTGGAGGATAAAAAGACCATCTGTTTGAAAATGGGCACCCTTCAGTCCCTGTCGAAACAATTCTGTGCATCTGATTTCACACTCTACAGAAAAGCATTTCAATAGTGGTGAGTTCAGGCATCACCATTAGAAGGCACACCTGGATGCACCTTTGCGACTTTGTAGAGCCCTACAGAATGGCTTTCATCAGTACACCCTTTGATGTATCTACTTTATTTGGACCCAAAGTTAAAGAGGTGCTTTCCAGGATTGAACAGGATGAAAAACCCCTATTTGCTGTGGGATACATTTTTCTACCCCTCAGAGGATCTCCTGTAGAAACCAGAAAGGGGGTAGAAAGATGTGGTTCTGGAAATCGCAAGAGTTCTCTCAGGACTCCAGTGGAGATAGTTCTCCTGCAGCAGAGGGATGATCTGTAGCAGTAGATCTCACCCACATGGTAGGGGAAGCCGGCAAAACATAGGCTTCAGAGATCCCTTTACTGAGGAGCTTTTCCAGCACCGCTGAACAGTTGCATGACTGCTGCATTCTGGAGGGAGTAAAGGGGTGCTTACCACTGTACTCAGAAGCCTTTTAGCAATGCTCATTCTGTGAAAGTCCAACCTTTTAGCAGGTGGACTGAGAAGACCTACTTTTGTGCCTCACAAGTGGGCTCTCAATCCTTCAGTAGTGGAACAGAATTTTCACCCTTGGGATCATTGAAAAATGTCACATAGGTTCAAATGGAGATGACAAGGAACAACTGTATAAAAGACCAACCTGCCAAACCTTAGTGTGTGCATATAACACAGCAGTTGGAAGTACACATTCAAAAAAATCTGTCATGTATAATAGGTGGGAACTCCTTATCATATTGTCCACGCTATCCATGTTATTTTGGAATGTAAATGGCCTTACACATAAAGACAAAAAGGTAAGAGTACTGAATTGTGTTAAGAATTGCATTGTGTAAATAATAAGGCTGCAGTAGACACACACTCACTCATAAAGTCATCCAAGGCTAGCTTCGAAAGAAAAATTGCCAAGGACTCCAAGGATAACCACAAGGCATTCTTTTCTTTAGCTGTGTCAAGAATCTAAGTGGCAATTCTCAGATCTGCTTGGAGTTAGTGCAGAATGGGACAAAATACACTGAAACGACCGATATCACCAACATCCTGGCAGACAGGCTCAGCGCAAACTTCACCCCTCTCTCACCCCCAAAAGGGCCCATAACCATACCAGAAGAATGTAGTACCCCTGAAATCACAGACACACAGGTTAAAACAACCCTCTCCAAAGCCAAAAACTCAGCATCAGTGGGACCGGGCGGTATTCCAGGCTGCATCCTACACAAGCTCAAAGATGAGCTAACCCCTCACCTAAACACACTGTTCAAACTCGGTCTCTTCACAGGCTACGTGCCCATAGAGTGGCACACAGCAACGGTTATTCTGCTCCACAAAGGTGGAGCCACAACAGACCCCGGGAACTATCTCCCTATAAGCCTGACTAGCCTGGTCTGCAAGGCTATGGAGCGCATCATCATGGATCTCATTAAGAGAGACATTGGGAACCTCTAAACACTAGACCCTACCCAGTTCGGCTTTGTTAAGGGAAGATCATGCCTCCTAAACCTGGTGGACTTCTTTGAGACAGTTACCAAGGATATAGATGAGGGAATGGTGGTCCACACAGCCTACCTAGACCTCGCAAAGGCCTTTGACACCATTTCCCATTCTGGTAATATAGACAAGCTTACCAGCCTGAACATAAACCCCTACATCACGAGATAGGTTGCCAACTGGCTCACGGACAGAACCCACATGATAAGAGTTGCAGGAGCTATGTCTGACTCTAAAACAAGTGGTGTTCCCCAGGGCTCAGTCCTAGGACCCCTCCTGTTTGGCATATACTTCTCAGAGGTACAGGCAAGTACAGGAGGTCTACGGCTGACCAAGTTTGCAGATGACTGCAAACTAGGGGCTATAATTGACTCTCCAGCTGACACAGACATCCTCCAAAAGAGTCTCACTGAGACAGATACCTGGTGTCAAAACCATGGCCTCAAGCTAAATGCCAAAACGTGCATAGTTATCCCCTTTGGAAAAAACAAATTACCCACAAACTACCACATAGGTAGTAGCCCCCTAAATACGGAAGACGTAATAAGGGATCTGGGGACCCAAGTAGATATAATCTCTCCTTTGATAATCACATTGCCAAAGTGGTTAGAAAATCCTTCTATGTGGCCCACCTAATCACAAAAGGGTTTGCATCCAGATCAAAAGAGGTCATTGTGCCCCTCTGCGCATCACTCATCAGACCCATCATAGAGTACAACGCCCCTTTTGGGATGTACCTTACAAGACACCTGTCACAGCTGGAAAAACCACAGAAGTACCTCACCAAGATGATCACTGGCCTCAAGTAGATGCCCTATGCAGCTCGACTGAAGAAACTCCAGCTGTACTCTGTTGCATACCACCTACTTAGAGGTGATCTATGCTTGACATACAAGGCCATGTCCAATCCAGAACTGATGGACATGCTCCACCTAAAGAAAACCATATCCCCTCAAGCCACACGCTCTAGGGATCTAAACCTCACCACAACAAATAAATAGGATGTGCTGGAGAGATAGATTCCTGTCCCAGAGACTTCCCATGCTCTGGAACAAGATTCCAGTCTACATTAGGCAGAGCTCCTCGCTAACACTCTTCAAGAGAAACCTTGACGAGTGGATGGGAAATGGAAAGTTTACCCCGGGGGTCACTTCAATGGCTTTGCTGGACAGAGGCACAGGGAACTAATCTAAGGGGGCGGCAAAAGCCAACACATTCTGGCTAGGCTTATAAATGCCTTCAGGCAGATAGCCTAGTACCTACCTATGAACCTATTTGGAAAGAAACAAGTTTGAGAATTTGGTAAAAGATTTCAGGATGGATATTCAGTAGAATAGCAGGGACAAAGGAAAAGAGGAGTAAATAGTTAATTGCTAGAAAAGCTCCAATAATGATAGAAGATGAAAAATAAAGATAATAATGGTAGATTTGTGGTAGTAAAAGGCTACTGGCAATTGAGGAGGATTATGCTGGCATGTGTTTATATTCCACTAAAAACTGCTAATATGGAACTTGGGAAAATTTGGGAAGCAATAATCAGCTTTCAGCATGAAATATTATTTACAGGCAGGGACTGAACTTGATTTGCAACAGTGAGTATGGGGGACTTAGAAGGGAAAATATATCAAAAGAGGGTAGCTTTCTGGAGAAATTTATGAAAATATTTGGTG
Source organism: Protopterus annectens (assembly GCF_019279795.1). Lineage (NCBI taxonomy): Eukaryota > Metazoa > Chordata > Ceratodontiformes > Protopteridae > Protopterus > Protopterus annectens. The sequence continues at coordinate 114,417,799 of NC_056749.1, forward strand.
TGGAAAATGTGACTTCAGTAGTAGGAACTAAGAGAAATTGCATATTAGTCCCCAAAGTACAAGAACATGTACATGTAATTGAAAGCTTCAACACATATCCAATAACTTTTTCAGATCATGTACCAATAAAAGTTAAGATAAAAATGCCAGGTAATGAAGTAAAATGAGAACTGGTGCTTTTCCACCTAACTGTTGAACAGAGAGGAGTTTAAGGAATAGGTAGCAGAAATTATTTGAGAGTTATTAGGGAAGATAAACATTTCTCCAAAAGTTATACCTACTAAGAATGATAAAATGAATATGGAATTTGTGGATATGGTAGAAGTAATAAAAAAAGAGATATGATTGAGAAGTAATAGGAATTATTTAGACAAAGGTTAAAGTATTGCAGAATATGGAGGATTTCACAGAACAAGAAGCACAACTGCATAGTGCTAAAGTGATGATAAGGGAATATCTGAATAATATGCATGACTTTAGAAAAATTGCTATTAAGCAAGTGTTTTGATAATTCCAGAGCACGAACATTTTTAGCACAGCAACTTAGGCAGCAGAAGGTAGAAAGGGTTGTCGACTTGGAAAGGGATAGTTCAAAAATGTTATCAAAGTTTGTGTAAAGCAAAGAATGTGGAAATCATGAAGGAGCACAAATGGAAATATTTATGGAAGACTTAAGTATGCCAAGGTTAGAGGCAGATGAGGCACAACAATTAACAGTTAAGATAGGAGGAGTTGAGATATAAATGGTGATGTGTTATCAATCTGCAGGAAAGTCTCCAGGAACAAATGGTATTCCTGTGGAAGTTTGGAAGTTAGGAGGGAAGAAAGTGATAGAGATCTGGAATGTTTTGTTTAACAGTATTTTAAAATAAGGGGAGGCACCGACATCTTGGAAGAAAGCTTTGGTACCTAAAGACTGTAAGGGACCATCAGATCCAGATTCATATAGATCCATTTCAGTTTTAAGCCATGATTAGATGGTGTTTGTGTCTGTGCTAGCTAAAAGAGTGGTGTTTATGTTTATAATAGCTAAATGAATAGCAAAGGTGTTGCCAAAATTGATAGATATGTATCAGCATGGTTTTGTGGAGTGTAGGCAAACATTTGTCAACATTAATAAAACGATGGAAAGCAGAATTTAAAAATATAATGCCGCTGTTGCAGTGAAATGATTTGCTGGAAGCATTTGCATTGCCTGTTACAATAATAAGGTTAATTAAAAGAGTATATGAGGGACTGGAGGCAAGAATTAAAGTGAGAGGGTTCATCATCTCTAATAAGTTGTGCTTGAACAGATAAACCAGCCAGGGGTGTCCTGTTCCCTTTTGTTGTTTGCCTTATATTTAGAGCTCTTGGCAATGAAAATAAGGGACTCAGAAATTCAGTGTTATAATTGGTGTGGTAATCAAGAAAAGTTGGCTTTATTTGCAGACTATATTATTTTATAGCTGTTAAATCCAGAAAAAGAAATCTCAGTGTTGTGGAACATTTTGTGGCAGTTTCAGGTCTTTTTAGGATGTAAAATTAATGAAGATAAAACAAAGGCTATAGCTGTAAGTTATGTACACATGAACTGGTTCAGCATTTCCCATATTTATGAGAACCCGGTGGGATGAAGTGTTTGGGACTGTGGATTGAAGGGGCTTCTGTTGTCTCAGCTAAGGATATTGTGGCAGGAGACTTAGACAAGTGATAATGCAGGAACCAAGAGACTAGAGACTCTTTTTGTACATATGTGTAGTAGGAGGATACAAGCTATAAACATGTTTTTAGTCCCATTAGTTTTATTTACAGGTCAGGCATATTTTTATTAACCAGAGGAGAAGTTGTGGAGAATTAATAGAGTTGAAGGAGTTTTTCTGGGAAAGGAAGAGGGCAAGGGTTAAGTGGGATAAGTTGATCCATCCAATAGAACAAGATGGTTTAGGGTTACTTGATTTGAAGGGATGTTTTAGAGCTACACAGTTAAGGCTCTTATATGTAACACCAGTAAAAAGTTATCAAAGTGGAAAGGGATGATGATAAAATGGGGAAAATTCAAGAAATTAGAGAATTGGATTTTGAATGCAAATTCTTAAGGAGAGTTAACAGCCATACTGAACATTATATTCATAAAGTAGCAAAAAGTGTTTTAAGAACTAAGCCATCAGGAAAATGGAGAAAGGAGATTTTGCTGAATGGGATGACTGAAAGTAGGTGTACAGATAATAGACAAGAGGGGCTGTTATTTAATGGAGAAAACTGGCAAAGGAACAAAGGTATTGGAAGCAAGTAACCTGAAAGGAATAGGCAGCAGAATGAGATGAGGCAGACATTTGGATTGTAGGTAGGGACTACCTTCCCTACCAGGGATTGATATTGCAGTATAGTTAAAGGGATAGGAGAATGCTAAGTGAAAGACCTGCTGTGGTAGAATTTTTGGTTAAATCTAGAACAGAAGCTGCTGTGAAAAGGAATAATTAATAGGACATATGAAATATTGCATGGTAACTGTAACAGTCAGTCATAGGAGGTTAGAAAAAAATTGGGAAAGAGAGATTAGATACGCTGTTTACAAGGGAATGATAGGAGGAAATAAGTGTGGCTCCCAGGTATGTATCAAAGTGTGGAAGGTTTAGGATTTTTGCTTGGAAGTTTTTGCATAGGTATTTTTGTACCCCAAGCAGACTCCAAATAATTTTTCCTTGGGTATTTGGCATATGTTGGAGGTGTGATGAGGAAGAAAGATGTAACTGGGAACATATGATGTTCATCGTGTTACCCTGCTGCAATCATCACACTAGGGTTATCCTGTCGTCAGGCGGTCCCGCAGTCGGCCTGAATTCCAAAGTCTTGGTCCGGCGTCGGTTGCTGTCGCTTCTTCCCTGATGTCAGTGCGCCAGTGGTATATAAGAGGCATCCAACACCATTTTCTTCAGTCTTTCTTGCCGCGCGGTGCCCGAAGCAAAAGCAGTTCGCAAGTGCCGGTCGGCCGACACCTGAGATTTTCGAATCGAATTTCAGTCCGAAGTCTTCAAAGCTAAGTACCCCATTGGGGAACCTTTTCTTGCCTCAGTCCGATGTCAGAAAAAGTTAACAATTGCATTTCTTGTGGGAAGCAAATACCTCATAAGGACTTTCATTCTTATTGTATACCTTGCCTACGCCCAGACCACGACGTCCCTAGTTGTCGGTTTTGTGCTAGGTTCAATAAGCGAACTATAAAGCGACGCTTTGATTTCGCATGACACTACTTCGGTAAGAAATTTAATTACACTATGCCGTCGGAGCAACCGACTACCAGCGTGCATAAAAACCGCAAAGATAGACAGGCATCCTAGATCTAAGCCAGACTCCGAGGCCTCAGCTGGGCTGGTCGCCGGTTCTCCGGTTTTCAGTGAGGTGCCTAAGCAGCCCCTGGCGACTGCAGAATTGCAACCCCAGATCACTTCAGATTCTCAAGCAGAGAGTTCTAGGCTGATGCAGCCATTTTCTTTAGGCGATACCGACAACATTGCAGAAGGAGAAGCTGGTGCTGTGGAAACACCTTCGGGTACAGAAGGTGTCTTCAGGCCGACTACTCTCACCATAAAATCTTATGGTAAGCTTAAGACTCCTCTAAAATCAAAAAAGACTGCACATTAGTCTCCAGTTCAAGGCCCCATGCCTAAGAAACAGATGCTTAAAATGGCTGAAGATTTGATTTCTTTAATCAGGGGTTCCCAACCCCTCCCAGACAAAAGGCCTAGACAAGAGGAGGATTATGCCTCCTCTGATCAAGTGTCTTATTTCCTCAAGCTCCTCTGAGGAACAGGATTACTCCTTTCCCCCTTATGAAGATTCTGATGCTGAAGATTCCATTCCCTCAGCTTCTCCCCCTGAAGACTATTCCTTTGGGGAAACCTTACATACCATGAGGGAATATTTCCACTGGGAAGGTCAGGACTACTCCGACTCAAAGAAAAGGCTCCGAGAGTTTCTTTTACTCTCCCAGCACAGACCACTTGCCATCCCCCCAGTTTTAGACATTGTGGATGATGTTTACTTAGAATCTAGTCTAAATCCAGATTCTCTGCCTCCTGCTCCAGCCAAACCAGACAGATATTATAGAGTGCCTGACTCGCACAAATTCCTTTACAAAAGCCCTGTTGCTGACCCAGAGACAATCTCCCAGGGTCCCAAAGGGGCTAAGGCTTCTGTGGCTAAAAATCCTGTACCTTCCGAAAGGGACTCCAGAGCACTAGATAGGTGGGGGAAGAAGGTTTACACCTCAGCTACTCTAGCTATGAGAGCACTAAATTGTCAATTTCACATGCTGAAATACCAGCAATTCCTAATGTTTCAAATAAAACAAAAGATGAGCATGCACCCTCAACAGTCTGAATTCAAGGAAATGCAGGATCTGTTGCATGCAGCTGAACAGGTGGGCAAACATACTTTACAATGTGGATTTGATTCCTTGGAAGCTTCCTGTAGAGCAGCTGTTACTGGGTCTGTTATATGTAGGCATGCTTGGTTAAAGGAACAAACTCTGCCTGATCATGTTAAAGCAAAGTTACTAGATGCACCCTTACAGCAGGATGTCTTATTTGGAGTTAAAGCAGAAGAGGTTTTAAAGAAAATAGAGGATAAGGCAAAATCTTTGCAGACGGTCAAAGATTTCGTACAGGTACAACCCCCACTCTTCAGCAGAAATTGGCCAACAAAAAATTGGTCCTTTCCAGCTTCTGATAGACCACAGAGGGGTAAATACAGATGCCCAAGGGGCAGAGGTCAAGCACAAATCCCTTACAAACCTCGCCAATGGGGCACTGCAACACAGAAGGGAGGAGAAGACAGGTCCCAAACTACTAGAAGACAAACACAATGACTTAAACCTCAAACTGCCAAGCAAAGCTCTCTTGGCAGCTCCCTTGGGAGGAAAATTAGCACTTTTTGCAGACAACTGGCGCATCATCACAAAGGACAAATGGATCCTAGACATTATCTCACAAGGATACAGATTCCATTTCCACACCTTGCCAAGGATAAAAGGAATGCCAAACCTGCCACAAAATCAATGGGCAGAGGCACAAAAACAAATGACAGCTCTCATGGACATGAGAGCCATTCAACTGGTACCTACACAGGAGCAAGGCCAAGGATTTTACTCAAGGCTCTTTCTAGTCCCCAGAAAGGACAAGGCTTGGAGACCCATTCAGGACCTTTCAATTCTAAACACCTTCTTACAAGTACCCAAATTCAAGATGCTAACACTGCAGCAGCTTCTTCCCATGTTGGGCAAGAAAGCTTGGCTAGTAACGTTGGACCTCAAGGAGGCATACCTGCATGTCCCTATCAGACAAAATTGCAGAAGATACCTCCGTTTCATTGCAGGTTCAACCCATTACCAATTCTCTGCACTGCCCTTTGGCTTATCTACTGCACCCAGGGTCTTCACAAAATGCCTGGCACCAGTAATTGCATACTGCAGACAAAGAAGAATTCAAATATACCCATACCTGGACGACTGCCTCATCCAAGCAGAAAGCAAGGACATGCTTTTAAAGCATCTGGCATTTGTCAAACACCTTCTAAGTTGCCTAGGGTACACTGTAAACGAAAAGAAATCAAAACTAGTGCCCTCACAAAATATGACATTCCTGGGTGCCAGCTTGAATACAACGGCCCAGATGGCTTATCTGACACCAGACAAACAACTACAATTAACTCAATACTTCAAAATAATGGCAACAAACACCCACCTCCCTGCAAGAAAAATTCTGCAGGCCTTGGGCTTCATGGCATTTTGCATACTACTAATACCATTTGCAAAACTGCATATGAGGAAATTACAATGGTAGCTGAAAAGCGTATGGACTCAACACAGCCACATCTTGGAAACAATGATACCTCTCTCCCTCCCTTCAACAGGAGTTTCTATGGTGGTCACAGGCATGTCACCTCAACAAGGGTCAGCCTTTCACCTTACCCCCAGCCAGGCAAACTATGACAACAGATGCATCGGACTATGCCTGGGGGGCACACATGGTAGGACAGTGCGTTCAAGGCATATGGACTGCAGATCAAAGAAATCTGCACATCAATCAAAAAGAAATGCTAACTGTACAGAATGCTCTGACAGCCTTCAAGGACCTCTTACATCCAGGACAGCTTATAATAAGGACAGACAACACCATAGTAATGTGGTACATAAACAAGAAAGGGGGTACACACTCCTACCCTCTATGCAGGCAAGCAATGACCTTGTGGAACACAGCACTGGCTTACCAAGTTCATATATATATATATATATATATATATATATATATATATATATATATATATATACAATTACAAGCTCAATTCCTGCCAGGAAAAAATAACACATTGGCAGACCTAAGCAGGAACATCATGGATCCCCACGATTGGAAACTGGATCCACAAGTATTTGCAATGATAACTCAAAAATGGGGGTGCCCAGACATAGACCTGTTTGCCAACCCCCAAAACTGTCAGCTATCAAAATTGTGCACCAGGACGTTTTACCATCAAGCTTGGAAAGTGGACGCACTCTCATTCGGTTGGAAAATGCTGACTGTATATGCCTTTCCTCCATTGCCCCTTCTCACAAAGGTGCTGCTGAAAGTCAGGATGGAGAGACCCCAAATGATACTCATTGCCCCAGACTGGCCACGCCAGCACTGGTATCCACTACTGAGGAACATGGCCTACGGCCCACCATGGATTTTACCACAAATTCCTCATCTGCTCACACAGCAAGACAGTCAGATTCTACACAGCCAGCTCAAAACCTTAAATTTGGCTGCATGGCAAATCACCTAAGCAACCAGCCAGCTCCTCATTCACAAGCTGTTATGGATGTCATTTTGGAGGCCAGGAAGCCCAGCACCAGGAAAGCCTACTCAGACAAATGGAAAAGATTTTGTGCCTGGAACCAAGCTAAAGGCCAAAATACCCTTGAGCCGGACATACCTCAGATTCTACAATATTTAACTGAGATGTTACACAAAGGACTTTCTTTTTCATCTATTAAAATCCACGCCTCAGCTATTTCTGCTCACTACAACATGGATCCTCCCTTATTTTCACATCCACTTCTAAGGCAGTACCTCAGAGGGGCCAAAAACATTAGGCCTCCCAGGACAGCATCGACACCAACTTGGGACCTCAACTTTGTTCTGGAAAAACTTACGCTGCCACCTTTTGAGCCAGCTTTCTCAGGTGATTTAAAGTTTATATCATGGAAGACTGCCCTGCTGCTAGCAATTACTTCAGCCAGAAGAGTCTCAGAGCTACAGGCACTAATGGCAGTAGAGCCTTTCCTCATTTTTCATCAAGACAGAGTTTCTCTACGAACTAACCCCTCCTTTATGCCAAAGGTGGTATCCAGTGTGGCTCTAAATCAAACCATCCATTTACCCACCTTCTTCCCAAATCCACAGAACAAAGGAGAAAGACTCCTGCACTCCTTGGACATTCACAGGCAACTACATTACTACTTGTATAAAACTAAGGTTTTCATAAAATCTGACCAGCTTTTTGTATCCTATGTTACAGCTTCACAAGGAAAGGCCATCTCAAAACAGACCATTTCCAAATGGATAGGACATTGCATACATTTTTGCTATACCCATCATGGAAAACCAGTTCCTGCTAGCATAAGGCCCCACTCCACCAGGGCAGCAGCTACATCTACAGCCTTCCTCAGGCGGGTGCCAACTAAGGATATTCTGGAAGCTGCAACTTGGAGTTCAGTACACACCTTCACCAAACACTATCACTTACCACTTTACTCTGTCTAGAGCTGGCTTTGCCACTGCAGTTTTGCAGGGCCTTCTAGCCTCCTCTAACCCTGTTTGACTCCACCTCCCATCCTTAGCTTTGGGATTCAACCCAAGTGTGATGACTGCAGCAGGGCAACACGATGAACATAGTACAGTTTTGTACCTACCATAAATGTAGATGTTCGAGTGTATACCCTGCTGCAGTCCAGGTTACCCTCCCTCCATCCCCTCTGACCTAACTGAAACCTTTCAATACCTTAAAATCTGATACAACATTTGTGGTGTATTTGCTTATAGCTGGAGGGATGTTTTGTTTGTGCTAAACTTTTATTATTGGTACTATCTACTGACCACCTTTTGGGGGGGCACCTGACATCTGGGGCAAGGAAAACTGAAGAAAATGGCGTTGGATGCCTCTTATATACTCCTGGCGCATTGACGTCAGGGAAGAAGCGACAGCAACCGACGCCGGGCCAAGACTTTGGAATTCAGGCCGACTGTGGGGACCGCCTGACGATAGGATAACCCTAGTGTGATGACTGCAGCAGGGTATACACTTGAACATCTACATTTATGGTAGGTACAAAACTGTACTTTTTGGGAGTGTAGAAAGTTGGCATATTTTAAAAATTCCGTATGGAGTACTCTGTGAGAAATATTGGGTGAGCAAATGGGTGTAACTAAGGAAATGATTCTTTTGAGCTGGGACACGGGCTCTGAATTGCCTAAACATTTATTATTTATTTATTTGGCATTTGTTAACTGGGTTAGTCGAACTGGGCCAGGAGCCCATTTTCAGTGGAGACCAGAGGAGAAAAACTCCAATACAAATAATTCTAAAGCATGCATTTCAGTTTAACAACAAAGTAAGAAAGCAGAACAGAAATTAAATTAACAAAAGGCAGATTAAAACCCTTGTGTAATCAAGAGCAAAAAGGTCCAAACAAACAATAGTTGTATTGAAATATAGAAACATAATTTATATACAGATGTAGATACAAATAAATGTATTTATTTGAACTGTAGTTAAAATGAGCTAAAGATGACACCTGCAGTTTGATTCTGTCATCTGTTAGAGGGGAGTAGAGTTGTGAAATATGAGCAGTAATATAAAGGAAGGAAGAGAAAGCATGTATGTAGGGTCCTGGTAGGGGCAGGTCCATGAGTTGTTTAGGAAGTTTTTTTTAGCTTTTTTTTAAAACTATTACTGTGTTTGATGTTTCTTCTATCAGATGGGAGTTTGTTCCAGGCTTGGGACACTGTGTAGTTGTATAAGAGTATGCCATTGTTTTTATTGGGTTTGTAAATACCAAGGAGATGTTGGTCTGAGCTGCGGAGTGAGCATTTAGGGGTATAGAAGGATATTAGAGAGGAGAGGGAAAGGCAGGCAGTAGGTTTATTAAATATCGAGAGTGTGATGTGTAATTGTGACAGAAGCAGTTGTTGGGGGAATTCAACCCACTGAAGTTTCTTTAGAGCAAGGCAGTGATGAGAGTTCTAGGACTGGTTGGAGACAAATCTAGGTATTTTAGTATACGTTTGTTCTAGATTGGTGTTTAAAGTGGTTTGTAAGTTTGTATGTACTGGAGCGGCATAGAGATGGTAGGGAAGGAGGAATGCCTAAGCAAGTGAACATTTGGAGTTAGATGAAAGGAATTTATTGTTCCCATAAAGTAGTGCCAATTTTTGGTGTGTCTTTTAATACACTGTTGAATATGAAGGTCAAATTTTTGTTGATCATCAATTATGGTACCAAGGAGCTTAATGTGGGAGACTACTTCAGTGATGGCATTGAGTGATGAGATGGTGAAGGTGGTTTTGTGATTCAAGAGTGATTTTGGAAGGAAAAGGAGTTTGTTTGTTTTTTTGAAGGGGGGGGGTTAAGATGAGCTTGTTTTCTGTAAGTCATCATTCAACAGCAAGGAATGACTGTTGGGTGAGAGAGTGAAGGCGAGTGATGTCGGAGGAGGTGAGAGTAGAATAGTCAGCATATTGTATAAAAGAGGATCTGTAGCAGGATGATTGGAGATTTTTAGTAAAGATGTTGAAAAGAAGATGCCCTAGAATAGAGCCTTGTGGGACACCTGTTTGGATAGGTAGGAAGGGGGAACAAGAAGTATTCCACCTGACAGACTGAAGCCTGTTGGTAAGGTAGCTGGAGAACCAGTGAATAGTGGAGGTGGAGAGGTTGAGATCAGATAGTTTTGTAAGTAGCTTAGAGTGAGAAACTATATTGAAACCTTTTGAGAGGTCAATGAATAGATAGGATACCAGTTGGTTGTTGTCTCTAGCCTCCATGACAGTATGAGTGAAAGATAGAAGGACGCTGGCAATACTGTGGCTTGGCCGAAGCCCATGTTGGGTAGAGGTCAGGAGGCTTACTTGGATTAGAAATTTGAGAAGCTGTGTATGTATGCATTTTTAGGGATATTTGAGAGTGGTGAAAGAATGGCTATGGGTCTGAAATTGGAAGTGTCAGTGGAGTTTCCTCCCTTATGTAGAAGAATTGTTTAGAATGATTTCCAGATGTTGGGGATAGTAGATTCTTGGATTGAACTGTTAACTAGTATTGAGATAGTTTAGGCTGTAGAGTCAGTGGAGAGTTGAGAAAGAGAGGAGAGAGGTAGATTATCAGTAGAGAGTGAACATGATTTTAATTTAAGCCAAAGAAATTTGATCTAGGCTGTGGGGACTGGTTCAAGAGAAAAGGGGGTTAGATTGGTAAAAGTAGCAGAACCAGTAGGGGGATTGTCATTATGCTCAGTATGCATTAGTTTGTGGATATAATTAGTGAAGTAAGAGTTGAGAAGGGTAGCAGTTTCCTGCACATAGGTTTGGATAGGGGTTAGGGGTTGAAGGATTTTGTTGATTGTGGTCCAGAATTTTTTTTGGATTAGAATGTTGTTAGGTTTGGGTCTTATTGTAGAATTTTTTGGGTCTATATTAGATCAACAAATGATTAAATGTTCGAATCTGTAAAGGTCGACCTTTACAGATCGAAGAATTAATCGTTTGAAAGTCTTTAAAAAAAAAAACAAAGGATGTAAGCAGTGGGGCAAGCCCTCCTGCACCCCCCACACCCCTCCTACTTAAATATACCAACTCCAAGATCACGCTACAGTGTAGGGAAGGGGAAATTTCCCATTTCCGTACTGTAGTGCACTGATGTGCGATCTCAGAGTTGGTATATTTAAGTAGTGGGGGGTAAGGGTGCAGGGGGGCTTGCCCCCTTGCTAAAGCGCTTTTCTTTTTTTTTTTTTTTTTTTTGTGTAATGTTTTTTTTTTACATCTTCAAACATTTAAATGTTCGATCTCTAAAGGTCGACCTTTAGAGATTTGAACATTTAATCGTTAGTTGATGTAATATAGGCCGTATTGTTTCTGGTCTTTATTGAATTGCCTTTTGGTAAGGTTTTGGAGTTCTTTGTATTCTTGGGGATGTGAAGGGAATTTGGTTTTTAGCCAGGTTTTCCAAACACTGTCTCATTTATGCATAAGGTAGCAAGTGTCTTTTGTAAGCCATGTGGCATAGTTAGCCTTTATCCTAATTTTCTTAAGGGGTGCTTGGGAGTTAAGGATTTCGAGGAAATGTGGTTGAATTCAAGTACTGCTTTGTTGAGGGGAAGGTGATGGAGGCAGGACCAGTTAATGGATGCAAGTCTGGTGTTAAAAGTTTCAACATTAAAGCTTGAAGGATTGCGGCAGTCTCTCTACAGTTGAGACCTAGACAGTTGGAATGAGTGTCTTTGGATATGGGTGGAGAGGTGGTCACTTATGGAGTCAGGTAGAGTACAAGGGTTATGGTAGAAGATTGGATCTGTAGTAAGGATCCAGTGTAGGATAGAGCTGTTATTAGTATTTTTATTCATGTGAGTAGGTGACAGAATTAGTTGAGCAAAACCATGAAGATTTACACTGAGTTTAGGGGAGTCATTTGATAAACTTGTTCCAGGCAATATTTACAGCACCAAGGCTGACAGTTTCATAATGTATGTTGTGTGAAGTCCATAACAGTATATGTTCGAGGATGTGGATGTTATTACCAGGTGGGATGTAAATGGATGCTATAGCAAATTTCTTATGGTTATTTGTATGACAGTTGAGAATTAATAGTTCAGCTGGGTGGAAGTTAGGGAGAGAAGTAAGTAGAGGGTGAGGTTAAGTTGTTCAGAAAAGAGAATGGCAACTCCACTTCCTTTTTTTCGCATTCTATCTTGCCAGAAAATGTTATATCCAGGAGGTTAGACTTAATTGTTAGAAATGTGGGGTTTTAGCCAAGTTTCAGATAATGTTAAGATATGTGGAAAGTAGCGGGCTATCCATGAATGGAGTTTGGTGGTTTTATTGAGTAGACTTTGTATGTTTATCAAGTAGGAGGTTAAGTTTTTAGGAGTGGAGTAGGTAGGTGGGGAAGAATGGTGTGAGGTGGGAGAAGGGCTGGGTTGGGTTTGAGAGAAGGTGGGGAGAGTGGAGAGGTAGAGGGGCCAGGATTGGGGTAAATGTCACCAGCTAGCAGAATAATTATTGCTAATGGAGTGAGGTAAGGATGAAAGTAGTAATAAGAGATTACGTTTTGCTTAAGTTTAGGGGAAAGAGGAATGTGAGATAAAATTTTGATTTTTTTAGGAGCTGTATGTAGGAGAAATTATAAAGAGATGGTGAGATTGAGAAATATTGGGTAGAGTCATTATTAGTAATTGGATGGATTAGAGTAGGAGATGGTTTTAGCTAAGTGAGTTTAGTGTGATATGAAGTTAAGAATGTAAGAAAGATAAATAGAGGGGTTGTAAGGTAATGTGGAGCATGGTTTAGAAAGGTATGAGTGAGGGAGAGAAGGAGCTTTAGGGAGATGGTGCATGGGTTTGTAACTTTGGGAATAGCTAAGAATATTATACAGGTAGAAAAGGAATAAAGTTGATAGGAGGTAGGAGTGGGAAAGAAGGTGGCCAAAGGTGGGTTGGGTAAGAAAGTTTATGAATGAGCTGAGAGATTAGGAAAGATTGGCAAGATTGTGATGTGGGTGGGGATGTTTGGGTGGAAGGTGAGTGGTTAGATATTGGGTGGGGAAGTTAATTGGTAGATCAGTAGTTGGGGTGGGATCAAGTTAAGGTGGCTAGAGTACAAGCCTAGAGTATGTAGTAGTGGGTGAGAATAGGGGGTAGGGTATAGGTTCATAGGTTTATACTAGGCTATCTGCCCTAAGGCATTTATAAGCCTAGCCCAAATTTTTGTGGCTTACGCCACCCCTTATATGAAAAAATACTGTGCCCATTAGTTTGTTGTGCCTCTGTCCAGCAGTGACACAGAGATGATTCCCGGGATAAACCTACGATCTCCCATCCACAGGTCAAGATTTCTCTTGAACAGAGCCAGCGAGGTGCTCTGCCTCACATGGATCGGGATTTTATTCTCCAGCATAGGGAGTCTCTGAGTGATAACTCTATCCCACCAGCACGTTCTATTTATATCCATGCTAAGGTTTAAGTCACTTGCTCTAGTGGTTTTGGTGGATTTGGATTTTTTGAGGTGGAGCATGTCCATTAATTCCGGGTTGGACATGGCCTTGTATGTCAGGCACATGTCACCTCTGAGCAGACGGTATGCAACTGAATAGAGCTGGAGTTTCTTCAATCTGGCAGCATATGACAGATTTTGGAGTCCCTTTATCCTTTTGGTGAGGAACTTTTGGGGTCTCTCCAATTGCTGCAGATGTCGGGTGAGATACATCCCGAATGGGGCATTGTGTGCGAGTGGACTGAGCCCGAGCGTAACAAGGGCGAATGGAGTGGGTTGGAGCCACATGTGAAACGAAAGTGAAACAACATGTGAAAGTGAAACAGCAGAAAAACAATCAGTAAACCTGGTGCAAAGTTCAGGAGGTAAGGTCAGAGAAATCAGGCGAGTTTATAGAAGACTAATATTTAATTACAGCTGTATCAAGGATCTATAATAGGCAGATTAACAAGTTTAATAAAGGGAAGTATGTAGTGAAAGGAAGGGGAGATGTAGAAGCTTAGATAAAAAGCCTACTGGTTCTGGTGATGTACGACACCTTCATTAAAACATGCAGCACATTTACAGTTTAAATTGTAATCAGTGTACAAGTTATCTGTTAGCCGTTGCAAAGACCACATGGTTAGGACACTTTGTGCGCACCTTATGTCTCAGTTTAAAGTTCTAGATGGATTTTGTAGGTTTTAGCAGGAAATAGAGCAGGATAGGAGGTATGGCTAGGTACCTAAGATAAAAGAAAAACTGAGGAGAAAAAGGGAGAAGTTATCTTGTTAGTCTATTGAGAAATGTAGGTAAAACCCAAGAAAGTCAGAGGTTGGAAGCAAGTAATAAAATAAAAAAATAACTTTAATATAACGTGCAGGAGAATAATAATTCCACTGCAAACAATTTTAAATTAGACAGTAACAAAATTCTAGCCGTATTAGATGGTTAAAAGCGTGGATCTCTTCCCTACTGTGCAGTTTAGAGTCATTGCTTCCAGAGTTAACCTCGACATAAACAAATCAATAGCCTCATAAAAACACTAAGATTCAGCATCATTCCTTCAGTTTGAAATATTGTAGAGAGGGAACTGAATCGCTGTAGTCGTAAGACACAAAGAACGGTTGACTACAATGAAAGTAAGCTTTCTGAATAAAGTAAAACGGTGTCTAACAACTTCGAAAAGGTTGTAGCAGGGCTCCAGTCCCTAGAATGTGTTTACAAAATCAAACCCTCAGTAGCGTAACAGTCGTCGCATCAAAGAATAATATTGTGAAGCAAACCTTTAGTTTCTAGTATAAAAATCAAGAAAAAAAAAAATAAAATGCTGTAGTTAGACACATAGTAAGACTGTTAATTTGTGTCTGCTGGCTGACAAAAACGCAGTTAGTAGAAAATGGAAATCAAATTCTAAGCTAACTGCACTTGAAGTATTGAATAAAATAATTGGAAGTGGGATCTTTAGGAAAGGGAAGATGCAAATTGCATAGAAATAAATGGAAGCTGTACATGCAGAATAGTGTTATATGTTAAAGCAAGGCAGGAACTGAGCAATTTATGTAATGTTGAACTGTTGATAGTTATATAAAAGAACGTGCTGTGTAATGTATGTTAATATGGTTCGTTTTCTTTTATGTTTGCGTTTGCCTGTGTCTTAAGTGATGATTGTATAAAGGTGTTAAAAAAGAATACATATAGCTAGGGGGAAGTGGAGTCAGGCTTTTGTCAAGTGTCATATTATCTGGATTATACTGTTCAGGCTTTAAGACTGTTTTATGTGACTTGCTATTCAAACTTGCCATACTTGTATGCCCAAGACCAGATGACCTTTCTTCAGTCAAGTTTAGTGAGAGGGCTCACATCTGGTTCCCCCAGTATGGATGGCAATACTGCAATAGGAGAAGCTTGGCACTTTGGCCTAAGAGAAGGGTGCCCACTGATGGGGACTAGTAGGTTGTCAGGGGTCTGCAGTGGGCCTAGATAGGGAAAAATTCAGTGTGGGGGTACCTGTCAAATCTTCGAACGCTCAAAATTTTGAACGTTACATGGTCGAGACCAAACGTTTGAAATTTTGAGTGCTCGAAGATAGACTTTCAATGGCACCATACAGTGCAGATAGGGAGGAATTCCCTTTTCTGCACTGAAGTGCGGTCTCGGAGTTGGTATATTTAAGTAGGGGGGTGTGGGGGGCTGAAGGGTGGCTTTCCCCCCTGCCTACACTGTTAGTGTTTTTTTCTGTGTTTTCTTTTTTTTTATTTTATGTTCGAACATCCAAATGTCGAACATTTGGTCTCGACCATGTAATGTTCGACATTTTGGATGTTCGAACATTTAACATAGACCCCAGTGTGGTTATCATGACACATTTGTAATTTATTTGGATTTTTTACCAAATTTTAATGTTGTGTTTTTAGTATGCAAGTATTGAAATTTAACAATGCTGTCCTAATCTGTTTTAGGTTTTGTCAGCTGCTGCAGCCGCTGGAGTCTCTGTAGCCTTTGGTGCTCCCATCGGAGGGGTACTTTTCAGTCTTGAAGAGGTATGTGTAAGTTTTGTGTTATTGATGTTGCAGATGATGGTGTTAGGAAAATATCAGAAAAGCATCTATTGCTGTAATGGCGCACCAGACGTGAGTTATTAGTGAAACTGGATGTGCATATTCGTTTTATTTTGTGTTGACATCACAGCATTGGTTAGTCAAGACAAACTAGTAGACCCCATTTCTGTTGCTTGCATGTACTTCAGCATAGTGTGACTTGGGCTCTTAGATTTTTTCATGTGACTGATCCAGCCTTCAAGGCTGTATCAAGTCATATTTAAAATAAATACAGATTAGTAGACTGTAGCAGGTCTTACACATGGCATTTTGAAAGCCAGCTACCATATTAGTTAATATTTTCTCTCTGTCCACTGAGCTGAGTGATCATTCAAAAAGTCATCTTCCCTTCAGGGTAGCTTTATTTAAAAAAAATGACTTTACATGTGCAACTGACATGTTTTCCTGTAAAAAGAAAACAAAAAAATATATGTGAAGTTTCAGGCTTTGCCTTCTGTTGGTGTACATTCATATCAGGGTTCTACCTCAGCCAACAGATGATAAATCAATCAATAAACTTGCTTGTCGGCATCCTGCAAGGTTTTCAGGTCCTAGCTTTGATCTAAGAATAGGTTTACGGCTGTTGTTACGAAACCAAGTAGTGTTGTCATGTTTCATATCCTTTGGCAAGTTTGATAATATACTGCTGTTGTTTAAGAGGTTCCAAAAATATATCTTTGTTGAGACATTCACCAGTGTTTTCAGTAAGTTTTGTGACAGCCATACATTAATTTAATTCATTCATTTATTATGTATGTTTATTCATTGTGTTGAGTGTTTTATATTTTTTCTCTGCAATTATGAGTTTGTTTTTAAGAAAGGGTGTTGATATTGTGGACTTGGAAATTGGGGGAGGGACTGGCATGATGGTCATTTGTGCAATTATTTAATGATGCATGTTAGTTCTTTGTAGGTGGCCTTTACTCTAAGAATAATTTTGTTTAGAGATGCTTTGATGGCCCAGATCCACCTTTGGTCTAGCTGTAACTAAATATGGATAATATTCCCTGCTTAGGAAAGGGGCAGCATTTCTATTAAGAGCACCTTTCCTGTGATGGTAATATGCAGGTAAGCATGCAGGAATTCAAATGTTTGTAATGCTTTCTTCCTCCAGACAATTCTGGCTGGCAGGTTAGCACAGTGAGCTGCTGAGCTTTGTCCTGAGATTGACTGTCTCAGTCTTCCCTTTGAAACCATGTAATTCTGGGTCACCCCTGAAAAAAGATATGGGTGTCCAGTGGATTTATACATTTAATAAATAAATATACATTCTGAAAAACAAGATGTTCTAGGAAAATGTTTTCTGTTGTTGCTGTTCATTTTTGGAGTTTGCTTTTCAAGAGTATGTACTTCTCCATATCCGACAGCCATGTTAATGTTGTATATGCATTTCTGTAGAGAACGGCAGAGACAATTTAGTTGTAGTGATCACTGATGGTATAAAGGCAACACAGCAACCTCATTTGTTAGTTATTGTAGCAGCGTAGCTGCCAAGGATGGAGCCTCTTCCTTATTCATTGCACAGCAACCTCATTTGCTAGTTATTGTAGCAGAGTAGCTGCAAGTATGGAGCCTCTTCCTTATCATTGCACATCAACCTCATTTGTTAGTTATTGTAGCAGCGTAGCTGCAAGGATGGAGCCTCTTCCTTATCATTGCACATCAACCTCATTTGTTAGTTATTGTAGCAGCGTAGCTGCAAGGATGGAGCCTCTTCCTTATCATTGCACATCAACCTCATTTGTTAGTTATTGTAGCAGCGTAGCTGCCAAGGATGGAGCCTCTTCCTTATCATTGCACAGCAACCTCATTTGTTAGTTATTGTAGCAGCGTAGCTACCAAGGATGGAGCCTCTTCCTTATCATTGCACATCAACCTCATTTGTTAGTTATTGTAGCAGCGTAGCTGCAAGGATGGAGCCTCTTCCTTATCATTGCACAGCAACCTCATTTGTTAGTTATTGTAGCAGCGTAGCTGCAAGGATGGAGCCTCTTCCTTATCATTGCACATCAACCTCATTTGTTAGTTATTGTAGCAGCGTAGCTGCAAGGATGGAGCCTCTTCCTTATCATTGCACATTTTTGCCTGGAACAGTTTAACCATCTTAGATTTTGTATAGATTAGCTCCATAGATTTGCCTTATGGATGCTTTCCTTTGCTTGGAAAAATGGTAAGAACTGCATATGAAAGTAATGTTTGTTTCACATTTTCCTGGCAGGGCTGACATATGTAGGCTTTTCTCCCTTGGAATTATGTCAGCACTTTCTTCAAATTTTGTTTACTGCTTTTTTCTGTCAGAGGTGGAGGCAGGGAAAGATATATTGTCCCCAAAGGGGTCTGTTTGTGAATCCTAAAGGCAAATATGTTTATAATTTGGTTCTGTAGCATGGAGAGAGTAATCCCTGACAAAGACTCCGATGATGCAAGTTTGAGTAGCGTTTCAGGTAATGGAACAGCTGGGTAGGGAAGCCTGTGAGAGGCTGACACCAGTTAACCTACGTTTAGGAGGGGAAGTGGTTCTCTTCAACTTAATCACTGCTTACAGGGCAACAAAAATGTCCAGGACTAGGGAGTTTGGTTTGACACTACCTAGATGGGGACTGTAATCTTCATTAACCGTATGGGCACATACATGGTGAGGGCATTGCAGGCCGCCAGTGGTGGTTCACCATAGTGGTTGTGTCAACCCATGGGGCAAGACTAGGGTGTAGTAGAAAATATCTTGCTGTAAATATTACTTTTTTAAAGAGAATTTTTATTAATTTAAAATATTCATGATATATACACAGAAAGGAGAAAAAGAAAAATCTAGGAAAGCAAGAATTTCCACTGTGTGATACCTTAAACCTCTTGAATCAGAGGCAACATGGGATATATGTAAATTACCCTTTAAGGATATCAGGTGTTTCAGCTAAATGGAATTTCTGAATGTCCATGACTTTTTTCTTTTACTTTTACTTTTAAGTCTTTTTATGGACAATTTCAGGCCAATAAAGCCAAACCTCTCTAGCGGGCATGCATGTTTCTGCCTTCTTATGACATCATCAGCACAGCATAAGAGGAATGTTTGACTTTTGGAAACACAGGGTAGTCATATCCAACTGATATCCATAAACCTAAGGGTGTCTACAAAATATCCCAACTAACAAATTAAAACAACGAGTAAAAAGGTCACACAGGAAAAGCAATTGGTTAAAAACACAAAAAGAAAAATATAGCAAAGCTAGAATTTCCACTGTGTGATATCTTAAACCTCTTTAATCAGAGGTGTCTACAAACCCTTAGGTTTGTAGACACCCTTAGGTTTATGGATATCAATTGGGTATTACTACCCTGTGTTTTCAAAAGTCAAACATTCCTCCTATGCTGTGCTGATGATGTCATAAGAAGGCAGACATTCAGAAATGCCATTTAGATGAAACGTGCTGTCCTTAAAGGGTAATTTACATATATCCGATGTTGCCTCTGATTCAAGAGGTTTAAGGTATCACAATCATGTTATCTGAGAAATGTAAAGTGAATTTCAAAAAATTGGTGGTGCTTTCAAGATAATCAACCAATGATCATAACGCTTGCTCGCTACCATCCCAAACTAAAAATATGTCATCCACAAATCTACAACAAAATGTAGTATTAGCTCTCCAGATATTAGCAGAATTGTGGACAAATAGATCCTCCCACTGGGCAAGTACCAAGTTTGCATATGAATTTGCACGGGGGTGCCCATGACAAACCCCATCGCTGCCAGTAGTATTTTTTTCTTAAAAACCTGAAAAACTTAGTGGATGATATTATAGAGGAGGTAACAACAACAAGGGCAAATGGTCATTTTGTCTCATTATTAAACATGTCTGAGAGGAATTGTGTGAATAAAAGCATACAAGTCCTATTGTAACTTTGAAGGAGGGTGTGGATACTTCTTATACGAGTGCTACTTACAGTTTGGATAGTGGGACTGTTAAGCAGATTTTAAATAAAAACTGGTTGCTCCTATATGGGGACATGACTTTATCTAAAAGGTTAGGGGAAGTACCAGTAGTAGTTTAGAAAAAATCCTAATCAAAAAAGTTTTTTTGAGAAGAAAACTTCAACACCAAAGAATGCCCATAATGTGTCAAGATGTGGGAGATGCAATACGTCTAAATATATTGCTAGTGATGCTGAATTTGAATAAACAGTATGAGGTTTGTTTGCATAGCAAGTATAACTGTGAAAGTAAAGAGGTGGTTTATTGTGCATTATGTCAAAATTGTCAGGGTTTCTATATAAGTAAAATGGAACTCAAATTGTGTGACCGCATATATGAGCATACATATGAAATTAAAAAGGGAAGACATACAAATGCACTATATAAACATGTAAAGGTGTACCCTAATCATTGTTCTAAACTTATAGTTGTAGAGAAAGTAGAGGTTAATGAAAGAGGAGGTCCATGGCCAGTGTATGTAGAAATAGAAATAAGAGAACTGGTTTGGCAACTGTATCATAATGCATACAACTGGCCAGGACTCGATGAAAATATATTTATTGCTCCAATTTGAAAACTAAAAGCTTTATGGAGATAGTTTTACATTGATTGTGTGATTTTCTGATTTACTGTGTTTTGTAAATGTAGGTGTTTTAAGTTCTTTTTGTCTAATTAATAACTATAGTTCTTAGCTGGTGCTGCCTTGGGTCTTAAAATGTCTGAAAGAAAATCCTCTTGGGTCATGTGATTTTATTGGGTGTACTTAAGCGAGTGTTTTGATTTTTTTTAATCTGATGAAGTTTGACATGTAGTAAAACAAAAGCACTCATCGTTCTATAATAAATTTTGTGCTTTTAATTGTAAGCGTCATGACTAGTGGTTACGAACGTTTGGCAGTTCTACATATAAGTACGCAATCCTGTCAGTGTTAAAGTTCCAACTAAATTTTAAAAACATATTGGTAGTACCTAGATATGTTTACATGGAAAGCTCCACAGCGTAGCTATTAAGGAAAGATTAAAAAGAGAGAAATATACATTGCATGAATAGCCATATTTACATGGAAACTGGCAACATAATTAGACAGTATATGTTAGGAAATCATATTGATGCAATGTATTGTGCAATACAGAAATGCTCACTACTTAGTAGTCCTAGCAGTAGAAAACAATTGGAGATAAAGATCAGTTTGGATGGCAGTGGGAAAGGAAAAAAGTTAGGTTAGTGATTACGCACAGTGTACTTAAAAGAATCTTAACATAAGCCATGGTGGTGCAGCAGTAGCGTTTCACCTCACAGCAAGAGGTTCTCCTCGATACTTGGCTGGAGTGCCTTCTGTGTGGAGTCTACATATCCTCCCCGTGGTTGAGTGGCATTCGAAAGATGTGTGAATGGGCGTGCCTTTGTTGAAGGTTGGGCGTCAGGCTGGCACCTCGGCATCGTAAAAATTTACTGCCAATCATTAGCGGACCGGAGTTCCGCTGTGGCAACCCCTAACTGGGAAAAACCGAAAGAAGAAGAACAACATTGGTAGTACCTATATAGTCAAGGAGCATGTTTAACTTCTGTTGTGCATCTGTCCACAAAATAAAAATGTCCAAAATTGTGTATAAAAATGCCACGGTGTACAAAAATGGCTGTTAAAACAAAAGTTTGTTTCCAGTACAGCATGACTAAGTGTGCATAACTGGAGCCTCAAGCTGCCTCCATTGCAACGGTTGTCACTTGCTTATAAAATTTGTCATTAAAACAAATATAATCGTTTTTCAGTACAACCTCCATTAACCTAATCACTACATTGATTTTTGACTGTTCCATGCTTCCTAGACCATATAATAATTCTTCAAACCATACCCATTCCACATTATGTGGAATAAAAGAAAGCTGTTAACATCTATAGTAACAAAAACTCACTCAGGTTGGAAATCACCTATGAACCTAATGATAAAACCTTTTGATAACATCTGCATGAGCTGTATTAATGCATTTGTCCGAAAAAATTGTAAGTAATAAAATCTCTGTCCGTATTCAAAATCAACTGCTGTTTTGAGTCATCACTTCCTCCAGAAGTTATTTCTTCCCCTTCTGAGATTTCCAACATTTGTTTCGGCCTGGCTCCCCATTGATTGTAATACTCATGGCTGGAATGTCTCTCGTTCTTGGTAGAGTGCAACCTTTTGTTCTGAACCCACTCTAATTGTCTCAGTCCTAAAGGAACTTCCACATCATATTTCTCGTTTGATTGAACCACAGATTCTTGTTCTTGAATCCTGATAAGCTGGTTGTCATAGGTGTGAGCAGTATTGCGAGAGCTGATAGGTGGCTTTGGATAGGCATTGCCTTTAGTATAGCTCTTGTTGTTCTTGAATTTCCTAGACTTTCTCTCTAACATTCAGTTACACTCATTATCCACCAAAACAAAGATGTTTTTGTATTTGTTTTCATAAGTCAGAAACAAAGGATCATTGGTAATATTTTCATTGTGTGTCTATATCTTTGAAAACTTTATTCATCGGGATATTATTATGCTTGATAATCACCTTCAGGAGATCACTATCAGCCCTTTCAAATACATTTAGAAGATCACGTGCTACTCTTTACCTTCCTGTACCCCATTTCCTCTGTTGTCTGTATGCAGGATTGTTGTAGCATTCATATAATGGGGGAATCCTGTTCTGTTCCTCTTCACTCATATTATCTGCCAATGCATTTCATTTTTTACTGATGGGTAATATTAACTGGTTAACAGATTCATGCAGCATATAATTTCATTAAATATTCTGATGGCTTAGCTTTTCCTTTTTCAGAGCAATCGGACCATAGTACTAATCCATTCCTTTTTATTAAATTCATTTTAACATTGTTCTGAGTTTCCCATTGCACATACGTATAGGAGATTTAAGGAAAGCACAAAAACGTCCTTTTTGATATCAGTGGAGCTTTAAAAACATATTTTTTAACTGTTTTGAGAATTATTTTCATATATGCTGAGTCTAAAGATTGAAATGAATTTCCTTCTAAGGTCAATTTTATTAACCAGATCAAAGGATTGTTACATGTTTTTAATGTATCATATTTGATAAACCTACAAGACTTGATATAATCTGTTGCGGAATGGTTTTCAATTGATTAGTGTAAGTTGAGTCTATCCAGAGTATAATACAGTTAAAATTTGCAGCAATAGAATAAGATTCTACAGCCTGGAAGCTAGTACCACCATCCTCCCATAGTCTCATATGATTTCTGTAAGCAATTTTCAGTTTTTTAGGATACCATTGGACTGAAGTTAACATTTTTTCCATTTTCTTTAACCTAGCCTCAAAAGTAAAAAAAAAAAGTTAATTCCATTTTTAATAAAGAAGTAACACTTCAATTATTTTTTTCAATTTTATTTACATCATCATAGATTTTTATTCCTAGATATTTTAGTTCTTTTCCTTCCCAGTTATATTGATATCTTTAAACTTATTATGTAGTAATTGATTTAACACTAAAGTTTCAGTTTTATTATTATTAAATTTTCAGCAGCGATATTTCTAGAAACTTTTCAATTTTATCTATTTCTTTGATTGAATAATTTAGCATATCATCTGCCAAAAACTGTGTTTTATATTGACAATCCTTGGTAATTAAGAATCCATAATTTTTTCATTGCTTCTTATACTACTAGCTAATGGATCAATGACTAATGCAAATAGAGAGGACAAGGGACACCCTTGCTTTGTGTCTGTTTAAAACGAATCCTTGAGAAGTGTAGTATCCAGTTTTAATGTCATTGTTACGGATGGCTTCCCTGTAGACCCTCAAACTAGTTGGTAGAGTGGCAACTGCAGAAGAGGGACAAGTCATATGGTAGGCTTTAAGGTTGCAGGCAGAGTTGATGGTGGTGGGCCTTTGACTGTCAGTTGGAATGGTCGGTGGCAGTAGGCTGCAGGTAAGGCTGATAGCCTGTGGACAGCCAGGATAAATCACCTCCATACCTTGCTGGATTATTGGTCACACTGCTCAACTCTGTCAGTGACAACAGTGCCAGTGACTTGGAATATGGACTTAGTTGGAGGATTGAATCCTACAGAAAGTAAAATACATTTCTGTTTGAGGAATCCATGGTACCACACTCACTTTCCTTATTTTGAAGATTATCTGTGCCAGCTTTTGTGGAACTATGCCTGGTCTTAGATAAGTAGGCATTGTAGATGTAGGCATGTCCTTTCCTTGTCTCACAGATTCATAGCAACCTTGAA
Source organism: Protopterus annectens (assembly GCF_019279795.1). Lineage (NCBI taxonomy): Eukaryota > Metazoa > Chordata > Ceratodontiformes > Protopteridae > Protopterus > Protopterus annectens. Next base: position 114,441,869 of record NC_056749.1, read on the forward strand.
ACCTCTTTTTTGCTAATTCCATTGTAGAAGAATTATTGTATTTTGAGTTATACCAGGCACCGAAAACAGGCTTCCTGGGACAAGAAACCGAATATTTTTCATAGTAAACGGTAATTTATCCCGTTCCCCAAAATAATGAAGCCTGTTTTGTGACATAGGTTTCAGATTCAGTATCTGAGACTTACACTTATTCTCCACAAAAGGAGGTGCAGGGATAACTTGGGGCATCCTATTGTGGCAAATGCTGATTAGAGTATGGGGGGGGGCTTACATTGGTTTTCAGTTTGCAGCCTTCTGGGCTTCTCTTAAAAGTGGTAACAGGATCTTTTTCTGTAAAATGGAGTGTCTCTCTTTCCTTCCATCATGCACAGGGGTGCAACACTTTGCTCCCTTTGATTTACTACAAAACAGCCTAGTACCGACTCTCACTATAGTGTTACCTGAATTTTGTACTGTCTCACTCTCACAGAGCCCCCTTTAAATATTCAGAGTTACTGCCTTGATCATTTGCGTCCTACTGATTCACTTACAATGCAGATGTAAACCCATATATATGAATTATCTTTTAATTTGAGATACTGGTATGTTTCCTTATGTCTTCCTTTCTGATGTCTTATAGATGTTATTGTCTTCATTGTATTAATTGCATCTTTTCTATCCAGATCTTAACCTTGTTGATCTAACTTATTAACCAAATGGTTTAATAAAATAAAAAGTGCTATTTTATAGTACCTTACACATAAGCTAACTAATCTTCATAGCATTTAATGGTGCCTGTTATATTTCCAGGCATCCTTATGGTTTATGGAAATTTCCAGAATTTTTCTATATCTTTGTATCACTGTCCATTTATTGTTATGCCTTTGGACTGGCTGTTTTTCCTGGAGTACTTACAGTATGCATAGCTGTAGTAGAGCATTTCACCACCAGTAATAATGCAGAGTCTCCTTAACTCAATGACTGACTGATCATACTGGGATCCAACGAAGGAGCTCCAGCCATACTTTTCAGATGTTTGCTCCTTCAGATCTTGGGTTGGTGAATACATACAGAGAAGATTCATTTGATCCCAGCCTAAAATTTGTTGCATTGGGTACAGATTTCAGGACTGCATGTGACAGATTTTTCCTTCTGCACGAGAACGTTGGATATTTTTAGATGTTGGGGTATTCTGACAGTACAGCTTCTGAGGTTCTTGTTATTTATAGAAGGGACAGCTGAGTTTACAAGACTTTGTACAGTGTGTAACTAGCTTTACTTTTTATCTTTCTGGATACAAAGTAATAATTTCCCTAGTCAAGCTATTACTGTTTGGAGCTTTTGTTGCTTATAATAACACAATGGGTGCAGTTCATTAAACAGCCTTATTTTTGGGGGTGGGGGCAGAATCCAGTTTCAGACTTTTGAAAGTGCAGAACATGATTTCACTTTTTGTATATATCTTTATGGCAGGAGATGTTGTTGCCATGAATGATTATGATGCTGTTGACCTTTGGCCAGACACAAAAATTCCCTGACGTTTAAGAGCTAAAATTGAATGCATTCTACATTCACACCTAGCAGCCTTCATGCTTGTTTGTCATGTTATTGGAATCATCAAAGCTGTCTTATTTTCCTTTTTTCAGACACAATAGTTTCATTCTCAGTCATTCTAGGAATACTTCCCCTAGAAATGCTTTTACGTGTTTTTGGCAGAGGGTTGTACACTAGTGAATAGCTGAAGAAATATATTTTTTTAGTTGATGCTGTGGTTTTGGGCTAACATTGAAACAGCAGCTGTCTTCTTCCAGGTCGGGTTACTCCTTTCAATTTTGAGTTGCCCTGTACCCTATACTAAAGGTTGTCTACTCCCTGCCTTAGGTTTCAAATCTTTAAGACCTTCACCCATTAACTTGGTACTTGTATATCGTTAAATAGATGGAGTCGTTATTTAGCATAGCATGCATTCATCTTACGTAATCAGTACGATCTAAAACAACAATACCACCACCTTTGTCTGCAGGTCTTATTTCCGGTAAATCAGATTCTCGTAGAGCTTTATGATCCTAATTCTCATTTATTTATTTATTTTATTTTACATTTGTTGACCGGGCTAGTCCAATGTATGTATGCCCATTTTCAGTGGAGGCCCGGGGAGAAAAGGTCCACTTACATCAAAATGTTTATAAACACAGTGGTATATACAAAGGCATTGGTACATTACAAAGCGTAGGCATACATTACATTTCATAGGATTTAGCATTTGAATATGAAAAAATCCAAGTGCAAACAGTTTTGGATATTCCTGATAAAATATGTCAAATACACTATTAATTATAAAGTCACACACACAAATGTCACACAAAAATGCTAGTGTCTAACAGCAATGGATAGTCATACAAAGTATGTACAAGGACACTCTTATTCTGTAAAGTCTCACCAGAAGTCCTAGTGTAAGATGGCAATGGATAGTCATACAAAGTATGTACAGGGACACTCTTATTCTGTAAAGTCTCACCAGAAGTCCTAGTGTAAGATGGCAATGGATAGTCATACAAAGTATGTACAGGGACACTCTTATTCTGTAAAGTCTTACCAGAAGTCCTAGTGTAAGATGGCAATGGATAGTCATACAAAGTATGTACAGGGACACTCTTATTCTGTAAAGTCTCACCAGAAGTCCTAGTGTAAGATGGCAATGGATAATCGTCAAAATATGTACAGGACATTAGTCCGCTGTATAATCACATTAACGTTATTATCATTAGAGATCATTCAAAATATGTACAGGACATTAGTCCGCTGTATAGTCACATTAACGTTATTATCATTAGAGATCATTCAAAATATGTACAGGACATTAGTCCGCTGTATAGTCACATTAACTTTATTATCATTAGAGAAGAGACAAGATTATACTCATGAGAAGATAGGTGTTGAGGGAAGGGTTTGGTAGTTAGTCTGGGTTGACACAGGGGCATAACCAGTGTGATTTAAGGTAGGGTTTTAGTTTGCTTTTAAATAGGTTAACTGAGGCTAGGGAGGTTAGGTGATTAGGGAGGCTGTTCCAGGTTTTACCCACTGTATTAGGGAACAATGTGTCACCAGCTGAATTATTGGATTTAGCCATTTGTACTAGTAATTTGTTAGATGAGCGTGGGGTTTTGAGATTATTATAGGGGGTGATTAGGGTATTGAGTATTGGTGTATTTGTAGCTTGATACAGGATCTTATGGACTATTGTTAGTTGGTTGAAAAGTATTAGATTTGGCAATTCTAACCAGCCTAGTTGATTCAGATTGATACAATGATGGGTCCTATAGGAGGACCCAGCTGCAAATCTGGCAATATTGTTGTAGGAGGTAGACAGTTTATTCAAGTTGCTTTTATATAATTTAGTATAGATAGGTGAGGCATATAGTAGGGTGGAGATAAGGTGGGTACGGGCTATAGCTGTCTTGGCTAGTGGAGTCAGAAAGGATTTGATTCTGTAGAGGGAACCTAACTTTTTGTTCACTGTTTTTATAGTGTTGTTAATGTGAGGCTCAATGGTGAGGTTATTATCAATAAGTACCCCAAGTAGTTTTGTAGTAGGATCAGGAGACATTATTGTTCCATTGCTAGAAGTAACAGTAAAGTTAAGTGGGGAGGCTCTATGGGTAGGGGTGAATAGTAGCATTTTTGTTTTTTTAGGGTTCAGGATAAGACTTTGGTGTAGAAGCCAATTTTCAACTATGCCAATGGTGTTTTGTGTTAGAGACTGAAGTTCTGATGAAGTGGCTGAGCATATAAGTGTGGGGTTGTCTGCATACTGGATACAGGTAGCTTGAGGAATTACAGAATGGAGGTAATTTGTGAAGATGGAGAAGAGGAGAGGACCCAATATAGAGCCTTGAGGGGCACCTATGGCAACTGGGAGGCAGGAAGATAAGGTATTTGCCCATAGTACAGCCTGTTGCCTGTTATTTAAGTAGGATTGGAACCACTGTATGGCAAGAGCATCCAATGACAGGTTTTTAAGTGTGTTTATGAGGAGGTGGTGGTTAACCATGTCAAAGGCTTTTGACAAGTCAATAAAGAGGGCTGAGGATAGTGTGTCATTATTACAATTTCTATTAATGCAGTCAGTAAAGGATAAGAGAGCAGAGGTGGTGCTATGAAATGGTCTGAAGCCATGTTGGCAGGTGGCTAATAAATTATTTTCAAGTAGGTGGCTTAAAAGTTGTTTATGAATGCATTTCTACATTACTTTTGCCTAAGGGGATAATATGGCTGTGGGCCTGTATTTGGAAAACTCTTTGGAATTACCACCTTTATGCAGGGGGATAGTGTGAGAAATGTTCCAGATTGATGGGATGGTTCCTTCCAAAATAGTTCTATTAATGAGGATGGATATGGGGTAGGCTATGTTTTTTGCTGCTTTTTGCAGGTATTCTACAGGTAGTAGGTCTGCAGAAAGAGTGGTGCGTTTAAGTTTCTGAATGAGGTTATAGACAAGGGATGTGGGAACTGGTTGAAAATGAAATAGAGAGGGCTATAGGAGATGGCAGGCGTAGAGGATGTGGATTTAGGAGATAGTTGGTTGGCTAGGGATTGAACGGTTTCTGTGAAAGTTTGAGTTGGCTATTTGAATGGGATTGTTGTGATCAGAGCCTAAGGGAGCAGGAGTGCCTGAGCGGCCTGGGTGTAGGAGGTTATTAATGCCTAACCAGAATTTTTGAGGATTATTTTGGTGGGTTTGTTGAAGCTGGCAGTAGTAGTTTCTTTTGTCAGACAATATGGCTTTTTTTGCTTCATTTCTTAGCTGTCTGAACAATAATTGTTCTGAAGAGCTTTTTGTTGACCGCCAGCTGGCCCATAGTTTATTTCTTAAGAGGATTTTGTGTTTGGTAGTCTTGGTGAGCCAAGGGGCTGGTTTAGTTCTGGTTCTAATTTTGCGTGTTGGGGCATGACAATCAAGAATTGCTAAGAATTTTGAATTAAAGTATTTGACTGCATCATCTAGTGGGAGGTGTTTGAGGGGTGACCAGTCACAGGCACTAAGTTCTGTTTGAAAGCTATCAGGATTAAAGTTTTTGTTATCCCTTAATTGTCCTATAAGTGGTTGAGTTGGGAGTTTGTCTTGTATCTGATTAAATAGGTGAGTGCGTGGTCGCTTATATCTTCAGGGAGGGTACCTGTTTTATAAGTTTGTTGGTGACTATTAGTGAGAATCCAGTCTAGGGTGCTTTCTTTGTTATTAAGTTTATTGGTTCTGGTAGGTGATGTGATGGTTTGAGTAAAACCATATAGGTTAATATGAGTAGAAGGCTGCTCAGATGAACAGGAATTCCAGTTTATATTAAAGTCACCCAATTTTCTGGTTTCTTGTGGGTAGTTGGTTGAGAGCCAACTGAGGATAGCTTCTAATGTGTTAGTATTATTGCCTGGGGGAAGGTAGATGCAGATGATATATATGGATTTGCATTTATTGAGTTGAATCTTGGATATAGGAATCTCTTCATTACTAGATAGTGGAGGTTTGTGGTCTAGTAAGGTAACTTGTAATCCATTTTTATATAATATAGCTATTCCTCCACCCTTCTTAACATACGGTCAAGTCTCAGGATATCATAGCCAGGGGGAGTAACTACACTGTCTTGTATTGATGGCTTGAGCCATGTTTCAGTGAGACAGAGGAAGTCAAAAGAATGTACATCTATAAGGGCATGCAGGTGAGCAACTTTATTATTTATGCTGTGAATATTAAGATGAGCTATCAGAAGAGAGTTGGGGGGGCCTAGTAGTCAGGTATGTTTTAGTAGGAGTTGTATCAGGCTTTGTAGTTGAGCTAGAGGTTGGTCCAGGGTTTGGGTGTATGTCACCATTTATAAGGGAGTGAGCTATCAGAAGGGAGTTGGGGGGGCCTAGTAGTCAGGTATGTTTTAGTAGGAGTTGTATCAGGCTTTGTAGTTGAGCTAGAGGTTGGTCCAGGGTTTGGGTGTATGTCACCATTTATAAGGGAGTGGTCCAGTATTCTCAGGGTGAGTTGTAAAATTTTACAAATTAGGTTCTGGGATCTCCTGGCTTTAGGGCTATAATAACTAATGTGAGGAAGTCTATGAAACTTGGCTGATGAATACTTTGGTGGACAAGAGGTGTTACGGTGACTATGGGGAAGGAGAAGTGTTGGTATAGAGGTTTCCTTATAGAGGTTGTGAGATCTGAGATATTTGTGGTGTTCATAGAAAGTAAGTAGATAAGGTATAGTTAGAAAAGTTAGTAGTGAGAATAAAAGTAAAGGTTTGTGGTATATTAAGGCAGTTAAAGGATGCACTTGTAGATTAAATTCAGTTGAGGTTGATATACAGGGGTAACTACAGATAGAATAGTAAGGTGGTGACTGGCAGGAAGAGAGTATTAGCTCTTGAAGAGAAAGGAGTTTGTGATTGGTGGTGGTGTAAAGGGGTGTGGTAAGGGGTGTATAAATGTAGGAATGCTGGGGTGGGTGGGCTTTGGGGGTAGGGTTGGGGAGTGGAGTGAGCCCGCAGGGTGAACGGAGTGGGTAGAGCCACAGAAGGAGTGAACCCTAGGAGAACAATAAGTAGAGCTGATTGCTAAGGTAAGATTAGGTGGGGAGAGGTAGGTGATAAAAACCTAGGTAGTAGGAAGAGTATGCAGAGTGGCTAGGCACTGAGGAGTATAAAATAATAGAAAAGTATAGTGAGACTACAACTAAACAAGTAGGGAAGAATATAAGTTATTAACAGAGGTTAAAAGAGGGGAAGGGAGGCTAAGTTTGGGAACCAGTTGGTTTTAGCTGCTGGCTGTCCTGGCTAGTGAGAGTAAATTTACAAACCTACAGTATTTCACACTATTATGTCTACAGACAGTGGTTTTAAAGCACATACTTTCTCTTATTTGATATATTCCCTTGAGGGACTGTTGCACAGGGAAAGGATGGGTTCTGTTCCTTAGTATGGGGAGACTGCAGTATTATGTGGAAGAGGTTGCTATTCAGTAGGCAGGGCAAATCCTCATTAATACTTAACAATCAGGTTGGGCAGAGATCCGATTTACCTCAGAGCCAGCAACGCACAGCAGCCTAGAGCTAGGGCGAAGAATAAAGATCATCCTATGTCAGGTTGTAATATGAACACTTAAAACCATAAGACAGAATCTGCGGTAACTCATTCTCACAAAAAGTTACAAAAGTGTTCAATGTGAGGTACAAAGGAACTAGGTTTGTTAAACCCTGACATACAATTCCTGTCCTGTTCAGGATAAAACAGTTTTAATGAAGCATTCGTGGCAAAAATTTTCAAGTCTAAAGTAGTGTCAATAAGATCTGGTTTCATGGATGGAATAAACGACAAACCTTTATTCAGGACATTCACTTGTTCAGAGGTTAAGTCACAAGATGGCAAATTAAAAACGAAGTTACTATGTTCCGTCTCTTGAAGTCTACCTGACTCTGCATTTGGCTCTGATAAGGTCTCTTCAATGAACGGCTTCTGGATGTGCCTCTTTTCTGTCTCTCTCTCTCTGATAGGCAGGGGATTCCTTAGAAAAATTTCCCTGACCAGTTAGGACTAAAAGTAGAGATGCAGCACATCATCATGGATCTCATTAACAGAGGCATTGGAAACCTCCAATCACTGGACCCTACCCGGTTCGGCTTTTTTAAGGGCAGATCATGCCTCCTAAACCTGGTGGTCTTCTTTGAGACAGTTACCAAGGCTATAGATGAGGGAAAGGTGGTCCACACAGCCTACCTAGACCTCACAAAGGCCTTCGACACCATTCCCCACTCAGGTATTATAGACAAGCTAACCAGCCTGAACATAAACTCCTACATCATGAGGTGGGTTGCCAACTGGTTCACGGACAGAACCCACATGATAAGAGTTGCAGGAGCTAAGTCTAACTCTAAACCGGTTACAAGTGGCGTTCCCCAGGGCTCAGTCCTAGGACCCCTCCTGTTCGGCATATACTTCTCAGAGGTATAGGAAAGTGCAGGAGGACTATGGCTGGCCAAGTTCGCAGATGACTGCAAACTAGGGGCTATAATTGACTGTCTGGCTGACACAGACATCCTCCAAAAGGGTCTCACTGAGACAGATACCTGGTGTCAAAACCATGGGCTGAAGCTAAATGCCAAAAAGTGCATAGTCATCCCCTTTGGATAAAACAAAGTACCCACAAACTACCACATAGGTGGTAGCCCCCTAAATACGGAAGACGTAATAAGGGATCTGGGGACCCAAGTAGATAGTAACCTCTCCTTTGATAATCACATTGCCATAGTGGTTAGAAAATCCTTCTATGTGGCCCACCTAATCACAAAACTGTTTGCATCCAGATCGAAAGAGGTCATTGGGTCACTCTACGCATCACTCATCAGACCCATCATAGAGTACAAAGCCCCATTTGGGATGTACCTTACAAGACACCTGCAACAACTGGAAAGACCACAGAAGTACCTAACCAAGAGGATCACTGGCCTCAAGCAGATGCCCTATGCAGCTCGACTGAAGAAACTCCAGCTGTACTTGGTTTCATACTGCCTACTCAGAGGTGATCTCTACCGGACTTGCAAGGCCATGTCCAACCCAGAATTGATGGACATGCTCCACCTAACGAAAACCATATCCCCTCGAGCCACACGCTCCAGGGATCTAAACCTCACCACAACAATAAATAGGATGCACTGGAGGGATAGATTCCTGTCCCAGAAATTTCCCATGCTCTGGAACTAGATTCCAATCTACATTAGGCAGAGCTCCTCACTAACCCTCTTCAAGAGAAACCTTGATGAGTGGATGGGAAACAGAAGGTTTACCCCAGGGTTCACTTCAATGACTGTGCTGGACAGAGGCACAGGGAACTAATCTAAGGGGTCGGCGAAAGCCAACCCATTCCGGCTGGGCTTGTGGATGCCTTCGGGCAGATGGCCTAGTGCCTGCCTATGAACCTACGAACATGCTGTAGAAGTACTGGCAGTAGTTCCTAACACATCATTAGATTCAGCTTGACTATTGTTATCCACAGAAGCAGCATTTATCTGCAAGTCTCTCATTTCGGTCTCACAGCCTGTGGCTTCAGTGAAGCTGTATTCATTGAAGGCAACAATGCTGCAGAAGGAGTAATATTGTGTGTTAAATGTATCTTATCAGAAGTAGTGGTTCCTGTAATAAATGCATCAGTTTCCCCTCTGGCTGGGAGTTTTGGGAGCTTCAGTACACAGGGGACTGATGGGGGAAAAATACTGTGCAAAATGTTAGAATGCTGCAATCTGCATCAGATGCCAGATCCCCGTTCTGTACTGATTAATAAGATGCCTGCTACAGAAGGGTCCACGAGGAGCACAGCAGTGGGAAATTGTTTTAGGCTGGCATGCATCATGGAGAGCAGTTGTTGGAGATGAATGCTTAGAAGTACTAGACCACAGAAAAAACTTTGTACCATAAATGACTGGTTTGACATGCAAGTGCAGGTTTACACAAGAGATGACTGTAAGGAATCATTGCCCAGGAAAGACTTGTGGTATTTATGAGGTGTGGTGATATTTATGTAAAGGTACATTCTTTCAAGCTGCATAACCTGACTTCTGAAGTGGGGGGACCAACACATCAGTAAAACTGAAAATGATGAAGAGACTGACAGAAGATCATAGCAGTGAACACAGGGAAGGGAAACAAACATGATATGCTGATTTCCAAAGTGAGTAAGGAAGAATTTGGTACTAGTGGAGTGAAACAACCACAGGTTGTGCAGTGTGAGGCTTAAAAAGTGAAACCTTAGGATATGTGAACAAAGGAAAAAAAGAGTGCAACATACAGATGAAGTCTGACAAGTGGATTGGTAAGTCTACAAGAAGATGCAGGAATTGACTTAACTTGAACGTTTTACATCCAGTTGTTGCAGGCTCATGAGGGTTTGTTGACATTTCATGTGTAGAAGCTCTTCACATTAATGTAAGTACTTGATCAGATACAATTCTGTGACTCACAAATGGAATGGCATGTACTCCTGTCTATGGACATAATGCTCAGCAAAACAGCATGAGCTGTAGAGTTAGAAAGGTGTACCTGTTTTTGTTCCCCCACTTGATCTGCTTGATGGCTACATTGCCTTCATCCAGCTGACCCATTTGAAAGGTTGAGTGGTAAGCACCAGGCACACCTTCACTAAAAAAGATTCCTACAGTTCATTTTATTCATGCATTGGATGGCTAATTAGCCCATTTGTTCCACCCAATAGTGAGAGTCAGTGGTGAGCAGCAGCAAGACTGCATATCAATCTTGTGGGAGAGCCTACCATCTCCCTTGAAGCATCTCCCTTCCTTTATGAAGCTGTCTGAGCTATGCTTCTATGATGGTAGAAGTAGGGAGGTGCCCCTGCATGCTTTCTTTGCTTTCATGCATGGAGTCTGTCAGCACATACTTTCAGACTTGTGCTCCACAGGTGCAATACCTAGAGCACCCATTAGGTGCCACCTAAGTGTTGAGCTATAGCTGCCTCCCTTTCCACAGGCTGGACAAGCCTGTGGCAGCCTGTCACTCTCAGTCTCCTGTCAGCTACTACAGGTATCTGAGCTGCTAATTGAACTCTGTTAAGCTGTGTCATGACTTGTTCCCTCTATGCCAAGGAGCTGACTGTGAGATAATGGAGTTTTTGAAGTTGATAATTTTGGCCAGCAGTATATTTCCATTAGGAGTTTGTGTTTCCTCAAACAACTCCAAATGCAGTAGCACCCAAACTCATATTTTGGTTAGAAGATTTGAAGTACTCTGCAAGAAAATTTCCAAAAGATCCATGAGCATTTGCATACAAATCTTTTTATCTTTTTTTTAGTCACAATTTGTGAAAAGCAGCAGAAAGCAATTCTGTGGACGTTGTCTTCAAAGGTGTCTGGGAAAACTGGAAACTGTAGACTATACTAGAGTAAAAAACATCTTTTGTTAGGTCAGGAGGGAGAATTGCACAAGTTGGCCCTTCTGTGTTCTTCTGGCTAAAGGGGAATGATGTCATCACTAGGGCGTTTTCCATATGGATGACTCTAAGGTGTCTTGCAAATTGTTCCCACTTTAGTTATTCCCATTTAGAAAGTTTCACACGGAAATGGAAACCTACCTGATGTTGGTGATCGAGGTGACATTTGATTGCTTTAATGGGGAAAATGGGGAATATTTTCACCCCTTCCCTGAAGAGTGATGAACAGTACTGTCATAGGAGAAGCTGTCTGTCATATAGCCCCAAGTCCTTCCCCCCTACATTCTAGTCTGAACTCACAGCTGGGGACCCAAGGTATGACACCTTTCAGAAAGTCTGTCACCGTTAACTGTTCTTTGGTTTAGGCAATTAATTCTCATAACCCTGTCATAGATAAAAAGGGTGGTTGCCTAGAAATCAGCGGAATAAAGAACTTCTTGAAACCAGAAAATTCATAACATCCTGTGTTCAATTTTAAAAATAAATTAAAATGGGTAGCAATTTAGTTAAACAGGGGCCTCTACACTTGGATTTCTAAAGGCACTTTTTTTCCTTTACAGAAAGAAGAGAAGATTGTTTGCATTTAACTTCCTTTATTTGAGACTTCTATTGGCATCTGTTTTGTTGTAGACTTTTTTGTGCAGCATCAACATTGTTCTTGCTTTGACAGTTTTCAAGTTTCTTCCAGTGTGCATGTGTGTTTTTGCAGCAGTTTGCACTCTTAACTGTGCACCCTTATCTGCTGTTTGTCTGCTCATATTTAATGTTCTAAAGTAGTGGTGCACAACCTTTTTGTGGAGTGGGCCACTACATGAATTCTTAATGCATCTGCGGGCCACCTCAAAACATAGTCAATCGTTACGAGTTAACAATAGGTACAGGTGACTGCCATTTTTACTTAAGACAGCAGTCATGAAATTGCCTGTTTTTTACATCAACTTTGTTTTAACTTTATTCTGGCTTGCAGCCATGACTTATTACAAACTCTTGCAGAAAGTTACTACTGTTAACAGACTGCAAGTTATAAACAACAAAAAATAGTTTACTTCCACAGCTGAAATTAGAGGTGTGCACAACTGCAGTCAATTAGGTAAGTAAGCGCATGCTGGAAAATTTGCGTGACTGGAGTAAGGCATAGTATTTTTTCACTTTTTTAAAAAAATTTTGGTTACTCTCTTGGGGCCAGTTGGTGTTGCATTGAGGGCCAGATTTCGCCCCTGGGTGGGATGTTGTGCACCACTGTTCTAAAGAATAAATTCCATGGGTTTTAAATGTCATTTTTCATCAAGAATGCTTTATGCTCTGGGATGGTGTTTCACTAAAATTATGTTCAGTTTATTGTCAGTCAGTATTTTTGTGAGTTCTATTATGAAACCTCAGAATGTGCTCACTCAAACATCACTTGTGAAGTCTTGACAGACTAGAAACTCGCTTGTGCTAGTCACCTCATGCTACAGATTGATTGATTAATTTATTTATTGTTACATGGGGCAAGCTTCCCTTTCCTTCCAGAGCCGGGTAATGGTCGGATCAGCATCCCCCCATACACGCCCCCGCAGCAATTTCAGTGTCCCATTACTTGGCTATTTCTCCCCAGTTACCATAAACTTTGTTCAAACCTCTTAATGTGCATACTTTTTTCTGCTTTACTTCATAGCACATACACTGATAGACATTTGCTAAACAAAGCATTCTAGTCACACAATGAAAACAGACTTCGCATTAAAACTTCTCTGCCCTTAAAGCTCACATTCATTGAAACAACATTGAAATCCACCTTCAAAGAAAATGCGTCTGGCCAGTGGCGGATAAAGTTTACCTTTGGGCTGTTTTCAAATCATAAGCCCGTTGCACACATTTTTAGGACCATGCATGCATGCATGTGTTGATTCACCTTCCTGATTGCATTAAATTATATTCCTTTTGTAATACACATGCACTTGTTGGAGCGTGTTTTAAATTTGTAGTTTTGAACATTTTTCCAGTAAGCACTAAAACAAAATGTATGAACCAATAATGACAAACTGCCCAGTTCAGAACATTTCATCATAAAAGTTTATTCAAACTTCTGTCATTACAGTCCATCAGTATCAGTCAGCGTGCACAATCTCCACAGAAATAAGTCATCTGAAGAATTCCACATTAAAGAGATGTGTAACTAATAAAGAGGTTACTGCTAGCAAACAATTTTATGATTCTGTGTTTCATCTAGATTAAATTCAGTGCCTGCTGCCCTTGAAGAACATATTGTGTGTGTTACATTAAAAGAAATGGAAAGCTAGTAATATTGCAGTAGGGAATGGATGGTAAACTGACCACAGGTTCATAGTTACTAGGTATCTCCGCCAAAGGAGGATATACTCAAGACAGCAGCACTCCACCCCCTTTAAAATACAACACAGAATCAGCGATCCCATCTACATTCTGTGGGAGTAGAACCCACAGGCTTCTACATCAAAAGCAAGTATATTCTACCTGTTGTGCTACTAACAATGCTTTTAAATTCTTTAGCACAATAGTGATACCATTTGCTAAACAACAGTTGCACATTGTAAACAGACTTAGTATATAAGCAGCAGTAAACTTCTCTTCCCTGAAGCTCTTAAGTGCACTTGACAACTCCATTCCTTGTAAAATGCAGTTGACACTCAACCATACCTCTTAGCCTTTTAGCACAAGAAATCCAGACATAGCCAGAATTAATGGGTATACAAAGGCCCAAAACTAGGGACAAATTTTAAATATTGCTTGTACAATCTTAGAATGTTGCTAGAATAAAATGGTTTGTGTTACCATGTAGTTTCTGAAGGATATAAAGATTGAAACTTAAATGGCTGTCATTATTTATTTAATTCAGTTCTCACTGATTTGCCAAAAAAATCACAAGTTTTATGATGAACAGACCTGAAATATGAGGGAAAAATCTGGACAGTTTTGAGCTATGCACTCAACTCCTTGAAACTCAATTTTCAGCTTATGTGTTGGGGTAGAAGATTGAGGCTCATTTTTTCCAGTAACTGAGGTACAGGGTTTGAGCCTGAGAAAATTAAGTAATCACCAGTTATTCCTAAATGGGGCATTTTACACACACACACACACACACACACACACACACACACACACACACACACACACACACACACACACACACACACAAAAACTTTTCTTGCTGAAAAAGAATCATTTCGTTGAAGCAGCACAAATCCATTCTGGGGTGAGTCTGCATTCATTCTGCTGAAGACATATCACAAGAGTGGAAGGAAGGGGGCGTTAAATTCTATGCATGCAGAAAGGAAAGAAAGAACAAGAGGTATGTGCGACAGTGCATGCCGAGATTTTACAAGTGTGTGCGATTGGCCTTTATAAAGGAGAATCCCTTAAAAACAAAATAGGTCTTTTTGTTTGTGTAGTTAAAAACTTTGACAGTCCCTCGGCAATCAGACCCCCTACCAGAATGTGGGCCCTAGGCGACTGCCTTGGTCACTTGGTACTGGATCCAGCTCTTCCCTCATCCCTAATATTGTTCATACTTGTATGTACTGCCTCCATGGTTGCACAATATTGCAGTAGGGACAGACTTCCTAAAACATTGTACTGCAGTCCTATGCATTCCTTTTTCTTTAATACTGCCTTATATTCATGCCTAGGGGTCAGAATTGCCAGAAAAAAATGTAGCAGCTTTCAGTTTATTTTATTTATTGTATTTGGTGATCCAGGATAATGTAATTGATATTAAAACTCTTTTTCTGTGGAGGTCCTGGGAGAAAAGCTGCAAGAGAGCATAATACAGTAAGCATTAAAAAGAGGAAGATAGTTGTATAATTTCTTTGCTTTCAGTGTATAATATAGTCAGTGATGTGTAATATAATAGAAAGACAAGTTTACTTTTTATACAGTAAATAATAAAGCCATTAACAGAAAACAATGTAGTAAAGTTAAATAAAATATAGTTAGAGGCAAGTGTTAACTTATCCCTAATATACTATGTTTGAAGAAGTATAGTTTGATTGCTAATATCAGTGACGTGTTTGCTGGGAAGACCTACGTTAAGGTAAATTGGCTTTGGGAGCATTAAAAGGGAGTTCTTTAAATATTTTAACAATATAGACAGGTAAGGAGGATGATTAACCTCAATATAGCATAGGAACTCGTCTATGAGAGACAGTTGTGACTTTGTGAAGCTAATACAACAGGATACTGCCCTGAATTTTCTCCCATTATATGGATAAAAGCAACAGTTCACTAGCCAAAAATGAGACTACACTTAACAATCTGCTTATATGTCTTTGCAGTGTTTGTTACCCCTGCTACTCATACAATGATTTCTGCAGCTATTTCATCTGTTGAAAACAGATTTATTTTAGTTTTTACTTTACTGATCTCAGAAACACACAGTCTGCAGATATAAAACTGTGCCCTATTACTAACCTTGAAAACTATAAAAAGTGTTGGCATGGAAGCCATGACAAATAATTTGTTTATTTATTTGAGTTTGTTTCTGGACTAGGGCACTGATCCCAGGGTACCAATTTCTAGCCCATTGTTGCGCAGTCCTTGGTGTTTGAAGAAAAGGTCCTGATTGAGAGTGGAATCTAAGGTTGTAAATGGTGTGTTGAAGGCCAGTTTTAAAGCAAGTGGTGACTGTGTTTAGGTGCAGAAGTTTAAGTAGTAAGGAACCTAGAAGTTCAGCTCTTTGTTTAAATGTTAGTTTGCTTTAGACATTTTAACACTGATGTTCTTTTCTGTGGAATTTGTAATAAACCAGCAAATTTTATTGGATAGTGATTGGAGAGATATTAAGCTTTTGGTCGATATTGCTATGGTTAAAGGAAAAAGAATGTTGTCATAATGGTTAAGGTCTTAGACATCTGAGAAGAGGGAACAAGGTATGATCCTGACCTCCAGCCAGTACCTTTGTGAGGTTTGCATGTTCTCCCTATGTCTCCAGGTGTGGTGGTAGAGAATCTACTACCTCCCAAAAACATGCGGGGTGTTTCCACCTTAGACTTACCCAAGAATGGAGCTGTGGACAGCAGCACAGACCCTAGATGGTGTCTATCCACGAAAGAATTATATAGACTAATTTCTTGGAATATCAGCTGTGGTGAGCAGTATCCTCTTGATAGGATTCGGATCACAGACTGTGCACTGTGTCAGGGCTAGCCACTTAGTGTACAGATTGGGAACACACATCACAGACTACACACTGTGTCAGGGCTAGCCACTTAACAGTGTACAAATTGGCTCTAGGTGATTAATTTTCATTGACTAATGTCTTCAAAAATGGTAATGGGTGTTTTGCCAGTGATAAATGGGTTGACTACCCAGCCTACTCTGACCTGTGCTGAGCACCCATGCTAATGATGAGAGGGGGGGGGTCTGTGTGTTCACCATAAAGTCCAGCAGCCCTGGGTCAGTAAGCCACTAGCTGTCCAGTTGCCCAGCTTGAGTTACCTGGGATATCTCTGTTTAGTGAAAGCTGGATGTAAAACCAATAACATGCCAAACATAAACCAAGAATTGCAACACTCAGTACGGGTTCACTGATGAGACACATCTTGAATGTGGATGGTAAGGAAGGAGGATGGATGTCCTATGTGTGCAGGAAACAAGATGGAATAGCAGTGCAGCAAAGCCATTTGGCTTGGGATCCAGAAACTAGAGTCTGCTTCTCAGGTGAGGCCAGACTAGAAGTGATGAGGGAGAGGCTTCAGAAGTTAATAGGTGATGTCATCAGAATTAGTGATAGATTTATGGCAATGTGTGCCACAGCATGTTTGTAACTGTGAGGAAAGCAGTGCATTCAGGCAGCAATTGGAGGCCCTTCTAGATAATGCAGGATAACATGAGTTAGTGGTGACAATGGAGGACCTGAAAGCACATATCAGGGGAGACAGAACAGGATATAAGAACTGCTTGTGCCCAGTGGGTATGTAAACATAAAAAAAGGAAGTTCTAGACTTCTATCTGGTAAATGGCTTGATGGTGGGCAACACATTGTTCAGCAAGAGAGAGACGGTCTCATTATCACATACAAAAGTGGTCAACATACAGCTGAGGTAGACTTCCTTCTTGTAAGGAAAAGGCATTGCAGAAGAATCAGAAATTGCAAAGTCCTCCTGAGTGAAACATTTGGCCCATAACATAAGCCATTTATTGCCCAAACCATCTGCAGTGGTTAGAGAAGGATCTAAGGTCAATGGAGACCAGGTTGAAGACCTCGAAGTTGGCTGGAGAGAAAGCAGAGTTTAAGGAATTACTTGGGGCTCTAGCACCTCAGGAAGAAGAGGAAATAGGTGGAGCTGAAGGAGAATGACAGCACCACAAAACAATATATGTGATGACTATAGAGCAGATATGTAGCTGAGCCTGGTGTGGAACTAAGGTACATAAGGAAGACTGGTGGTAGAATGCGGAAGTCCAGGAAGTAATCAAAAGAAAGGAGTTTAGTCAGAAGTGGGAGATAGAAAAGATGGACTGGGCTGAGAATGAATACTGGTTGGTTAACAAAGAGGCTATGAGAACAGCTGCAGTAGCAAAGAAGAAGGCATCAGGAGTATTATACTAGCTTCTGAAAAGTGACTTAGAAGATGGCACAAAGAAACTGTCAAGGTTACAAAACAAAAACAGGACGGTAAAAAAGATGGCAATCGGACCACCCTTCATAAGGCAGATGGATGGAGTACTTCCAACAACTTCTGAATGAAGAGTTGAGAGAAAAAAAAAGATCCCAGCCTAGGAAAAACTAAGAACAGCACTAAGGAAAATGAAGTCGGGGAAAGCAGCAGTTTCAGATGAGTCATGGCAGACATGACCAAGATGTTGTGTGAGTTAGGGGAAAATGGCTTCTGAGTGTACTCATAGCAGTATGTAAACAAAGCTGTATCCCAGATGACTGGATTGTAAGCATTCTTGTGCCGTTGTACAAAACAAGTGGGATATTTACAACTGTGGGCATTTCTGGAGAGGATGATTGATAAACAAATATGCAAATTAGTGGAAATTAAGACCAGAGTTGAGCAGTTCAGATTCAGATCAGGATGCAGCATGAGCAATCCAGTGTTTACAATGAGATGGTCAAAAAGAAGCTAGACATGAGGAAAACATCCCAACTGGGCATTCCTAGACTTGGAGAAAGCATGCAACAAGATATCAAGAAAGCTGATTTGGACAGTCTTGTGATGGTTCTAAGTCCTGGAAAAATTGGTAGAATTAGTGCAAGCTATGTACAAAAACCCAATGATACAGGTATAAACAGTGTTTGGATTCTGAGGGGTTTCCAGTGAGGGTGGATGTGCATCATGATTCAGCTGTGAGACCACTCTGTTCATGCTGGTGATGGACTATGTTGGTAAACAGGTAAGAAGGGACAGATCAACAAGATTGCTGCATACAGACAATGTGGCATTGTAAGCAGAGTCTTAAGAATTTCAGCAAACGGTAGGGGAGTGTAATGTAAAACTGAAGACGTGGGATGAAACATTGTACAGATAAGACAGTTGTAATGACAGCAAATGAGGGGGAGGGATCAGAAGAAGATGAAAAATGAAATAGAAGGCAAAATTGTGGAACAGGGTAGGTTAACAGCTTCAGGTATTTGGGGGTGGTTGAGGAGAAGGGAAGTCTGAATGAGGAAAAACTTGAATCAGAGGGGCTGCAGTCAGCTGACACACAATGTCAAGAGTACTGTGTGACAGAAGAATGCCAAAGAAGCTGAAAAGTTAGGTGTACAAAACAGTGGTATGACTGCTGCTAGTTTATGGTACAAAAACATGGGCAGTGAAGGTAGAGCAGTTGAGGAAGCTAGAGGTTATGGAGATGAAGTGCCTGAGACTGGTGGCATGATGCACACTGTGGGACAGATGACGTTAGGACATCAGAGCAGAAGCCCAAGTAGCTGCATTTGCAAAGAAGGTCAAAAAGAACAGATTATGGTGGTTTAGGAACATTTGCAGGAAAGCAGAAGACAATCTAGCAAAGAGGATTTGGGATGGACAGGAAGAATTCAAGAGGAATTGAGGGCATCCAGCAAAGAGATGTATGGATTATGTGAGAGAAGATCTGCATCAGACATTTCTGTCAAAGAAGATAGGAGAGTGACGTTGAATTGAGAGAGGTGGCAACAGTTGATGTGACACCCTGACCCCATGTAGAAAATGGGAAAAGGGGATCAATGATGAGCTGCAGTTAAAGGAAGTTTGTATTCCATTTAGGCAAAGACAATTCCTTTTCTTATGGCAGATCTTGCAGGAGGGAAGAGTAAATGGGAGGTCTTCCTTGCCCAGAAGAGTCGATGCTTAATTTTTGCTGCTGTTTTTTTCTTTGTGTGTTTGATACTTTAGCGACTGGTTAAGCCACAATGTGCAGATATTTGAAGATTTTTGTTGCTTCATTAGGCTGATTCCTTTGGAGTGTTATGAAGAGGGTAGTGGGGGTTTCAGCATGTTTGTGCAGCACTAGATCTGAATAGGAAGAAGGTGGTGATGCCGCCATGATTTATGACAGGGAAGATAATGAAAATAAAGTTAAAAGTTGCTAAATGGCTTCTGCGTATGGCAGTGTAATATGAAACGACCTCCGTTTGCTTCTCTTTGTAAAATGAGGTTAATTTCACTCCCATAATGTGACTGCAGTTGGTCATTTGTCATTAGTGCTCTGCTCCAGTTAGCAAATGTAAAGAAACCACATTTTGCTGTTATGCTTAGAGCAGATGACTATGTAGTAATGTTAACTGTACTGAAGGGTGGAGTAGTCTTTTCAAAAGTTAACATTGGCAGTGGAGACGGAGGAGGAACATTCAGATGTTTTTCCATATCACTGCTGCAGTGTTCCTTAAGCAAGGGATCTCCTGCCAAGGATAGCCCAATGTCCGGCTAGTATACCAAAGCCTTTAGTATTTACAGACATGGTATGTCACATGTATGCTCCCCGCCATACCTCTCAACCATACCGAATTCTTCAGTATTTGCCGGTTTTAAGGGCAAAATAATGGGGTGCCACGAATTCCTCGGTGGCCTCTTTAATTCACAATTTTTTTTTTTATTATTTCTCTTTTTTGTGTGTGTGTTACCACTTTTAATTTATGGCTGATGTCACCACACATCACCTACCTACAGGGGCATGCGTGATGACATCAACTACTGCCATTTGGACTCTGTCAGATATTTGTTTTGAAGTATTTGGAGGAAAATATGGTGGCAGATGTGTACAATTTAAGTTGTGCAGAATCTGCAGGTCTCAGCCTCCAGCCAGATAAGAAAAAAATGTAACAGGCCTGTAACACTACTTAGTGACATAGCTTTTACCCTTTCAAGAACTGTTTATGAGATATCTGCTGTGAAAGCTGTGTTTTTTATCTGCTTAGTGGCATACGGCAGAAATCTATGAATATGCTGGGCCAAAGGAGTGTGTGTGGCTTGTTGTCAAAGTCGGCATCCTCAAGAGCCGGCGAATGAAAGTTGTGGAACTGGTAGTGCTCCTCAAGAGGCAACAACCGAAGTGTATACAGAGACTTGAGCCCATCCGCAACCGATTCCAGAAACTTTCCATCCTTCCCGTGGCCAGGATCCTTCCCCAGCCAGCTAAACATTACTGCCCATATGTATCTCTACTGTAAGTTACTTGTAAATCAAATGGAAACACCAACCACCTTTTTGAAATGGGATGTCAGGTGTCTCACGCTGATACTGTCATTAGTTATTTTCCGAAACTGACAGCTTACCCCGTGAGTCTCTCACAGGCAGCAATGCATGGGCATCCTGATCGCGCTCTCTCACTTCTCTGGGACATCACTGCCAACTCATGCTTCAAGACAAAGGGGATTTCTCTGTTCCCTTGGCTATTAAATGTTTTTTAGTACCGGAGACTCTCGTATACCTTAAATGTTAATTAAAAGTACATCATCAAACTAGAGTGTGGGATAAGGTACATCAGTGTTTAGAGCATTTAAAAAATCAACTCATAACTTACTTTGAATTTAAGCATTCCATTTGGGTAGTATAGAGTATTGTTTGCATTCCGTGGTGAGATATTTGAGAGCTAAAAAGATATATCATCATCACTCAATAAGAATGTGCTTATTAGGAAATAGTAAAGGAATGTATTATTTCAGAGTAAATAGCCATATTATGTGCAAGCTTGGCCAAAGGGGTGTGTGTGCAAGCTGTATTTTATTATCTGCTGTACTGCAAGTCCATTTATTGGATATCTGCTGTGAAAGTCTGATCTGCTGTGCAGGTCCATTGTTTAACTGTGTTGCAAGTTCCGTTCAATCTACGAGCATGCTGGACCAAAGGGGTGTGTGGCTGTGTGAAAACTTGCAAAGCTGTATTTTATCTGCTGTGTTGTACTGCAAGCCCGTTTTCTGATATCTGCTGTAAAAGTCCATTGTTTAAGTGCTGGGCCAAAGGGGTGTGTGTGTGTGTGTGTGTGTGTGTGTGTGTGTGTGTGTGTGTGTGTGTGTGTGTGTGTGTGTGTGTGTGTAAGTAAGCTGTATTTTATCTGCTGTGCTGCAATGGCATGTAAGACGGTCCAAGGGACAAAAAGCTACTTAATTCTCTCTAATCTGCTTAAAAAGAAAGAAAAGCTACTTAATTCTCTCTAATCTGCTTAAAAAGAAAGAAATTCACTTTTTGTTATTTTACACTCTAACACGCCGAAGTTACCATTTGATGTTTTAACTTATTTGTAGTGTGTAAAAGGAGCTCTGCTCCAGAGTATGTACATGCACTCTGGATTTTGTGTACTTCTGAAACACCGCGCACGTGCTTGGTAAGGCCCTCAGATTTGATAGCAACTATGTGATGTCACTGTACCCGGTAATGAGCTTGGAAAATGGCTGCAAGTGACACACAGCCAACGTTTGGGCAGTCTGTGAAAAGTTTATTGTCAGATAAAGTAAACTGCTATAGCACTGATGTGATTGCATTAACGAAGCATGTGCTGAAGGGTTCAGGTAATTTGGAGGTAGGCTATGCCGTTTAGATGAGACTGTAGTACACTGTTTCAATTACTGGGCAGCCACTGTGTTGATTTTAGAGTGTTTACAATTGTGCAGATACCAGTCATATTAGCCACGGTTCTCAAGATCCTTTACCTTCAAAGTTTTCCTTACTTCTCTGTCTTATCTCAGAATTGGGAACTTATCCAGAAGTAATCACAGAATGTATACATCTTAGGATAATTAATTATTTATATTTTAGTCAAATGATTGATTTCATAATAATGCCAGTTTTCTGAATATAGACGCTTGTAATGTCAATACTGAGCAATATTTAATGCCACTTTTCTTGTTTGACTAAGGCTGTAAGGTGAGATGAAAATCTGTCTTGCTAAATCCGATTTTCCCGAAAGGTACCATTGTTGACAATGAGGTTGTCTGTCTCTGTTAGTCTGGTAATGCACTAAAAATGTGAGGAAGGATTTGGCTGCATCAGTGAGTTACAGGGCTGGGCAGTGCTTGTGGTTTATTTTTGTCGGACAGAAACTTTAAAGGTTTTAAGTTTGCAAAGTATTTTAGCTAGGCTAGGTAAACTTTACATGTTCTTAGCTGGCAAAGGTTTTTGGCTGGGTTATGTGTGACTGAAATACCACCAGATCACAACCAGTGTCCACCCCTGTACCTGACTCGTGCAACCAAAAACCAAAATCTTTTTTTTTTTTTTTTTTAATACATTTGATGTCCATTTATCAGATATCTGCTGTTGTGGTTGATGGTATGCCACAATTCCATTGCAGTGGGCAGGGTTACAAAATTATGTATGCAAATTTTTATCTTAATCAGCATACAGATTTGTACCTATTTTCAAGGGCTGTTCTCCAAATTTTTGATGTTTCCAGGTTGAGAAGTATGCTCCCCGTGCAAGGATGCTTAAACTTCAGAACTTCTTTGCCACTAGTCTGAACACCATCAATTGAATATCGGTCTAAACGCTGTTCTTTTGTGCTGGATACCAAGCCATTTTTTCAGGCAAGTGCCCTGCAGGGGTTTATACATATCTTCTTTTTCTTTAGTATTGATTGCTTTCATGTCATCCAGAAAGGAAAAATGCCAAATGTCATTGTGGCAGACACTCTGAGCAGGTCCATAACACAATCCCATGAGTGGATGCTTCACAGGGATGTATTCCTGGACATTGTCCACCAGTGGGATACTCCTGAAGTGAGTCATTTTACCTCCTCTCTGAACAGACAACTTCATCATTTTTGAGCCAGAGTCCTACGTCCTCTGGTCTGGAAGGTGGTGCCCTCTCTTATTCCTGGAAGGAGGTGTTTCCTTATGTCTTTCCTCCCCTTCCCCTCATTCCAAAATCCTGTTCAAAATGCAACTGGTTGCTCCCAACATCTGCTGGTTGACTCCCTTTTGTCCCAGAGAGCATTGGTTCCCTTTTCTTCTGCATTTAGCCAAGGGCAATTATCACAGGTTACCTCACAAGCTGGACCTACTCACACAAGAGAGGGGATCTCTCATCTGTCCTCACCTGTCCACTCTTCAACTGACACTGTGAGTGATATGATTTTGATCCCACACGGACACTTTTTTTCTGAGGATGCTTAGGGTCTCACATGAGGCCAGGAAATCCTACTTATCCAAATGGAAGAGGTTTTCAGTTTTGTGTCTTTCTCGTAACCTGGATCTACTTTCTTTGGATGTTTCTTTGGTTCTGTCTTATCTGTGTGAACTGCTCAGTGATGGTTTGGCGTATTCTTCTGTTAAGGGCCAGTTATCACCTATTTCTGCTTGTCTGCCTTTATCACTTCTTTTAGCTTCTAGATTTAAGGCTAAACAGTTTCCTAAAGGCTTCCTTCATATTAGGCCTTGCAGGAAGCCTGTCCCTCCTCCCTGGGATCCTAATTTTATTTTAGAAAAATTGACCCAGGCTCCTTTTGAGCCTACAGCTTCATCTTCCTTACAGCATTGTTCTTGAAAGACTCTACTTTTGTTGGCCCTTACTTCTGCCAGACAGGTGTCTGAGCTTCAAGCCCTTATGACTTGTCTGCCTTTTTTAGTGTTCCATAAGGACAGGGTGTCCCTTCGTACTAATCATTCTTTAATGCCTAAAGTAGTGAATAAGTTGTCTCTTAATCGCTCTCTTTATTTGCCCACTTTTTTCCCTTCTCTGCAATCATCTAGTGAGAAGGTACTGGACATGTTGGATATGCATAGACAACTTAGATTTTATTTGGATAAGACTAAGACTTTTTGTAAATCTGATCAGCTCTTTGTTTCCTTTCATCCTAGGTCCTGAGGGTTAGCTGTTTCCAAGCAAAGTATTTCTTCTTGGATTTCTAAAGCCATATCTTTTTGTTATACCTTCCATAGCAAGACCCTTCCTCCTTCTGTTAAGGCTCATCCTACTAGAGCTATGGCTTCTTCAAGTGTTTCAATGTTAACTCTATTCTTGAGGCAGCTACCTGGACTTCTGTGCATACATGTATCAAGCACTGTAAGTTGTATGTGATATCCAGAGCCAGAACTGGCTTTGCTAGGGCCATTCTTCATGGGATCCTGGAGAGCTCTGCTGGTTCTTCCTTCTCTATCTCTTCTTCCAGAGCTTTTGCACTCTCCGTATTGTAAGCAATACTGCAGCAGTGAAATGGAAGGACATAGTAGAGTTGTATATGATCTTACCATAATGGTAGATGTCCTTATCTTCACTGTTGCAGTATTCACTCCCTCTCTACTCCCTCTGGTTCTTCTCTTCTGGATGTATTGGTTACCTCTTTTTCCTTGGACTGGCATTCATACCAGGATTCTCAGTTCTGAAGATGATACGGCCAGTGTACCTTAAAGCAACCTAAAGGTTCTGGTATACTGGCCAGAAGTCGGGAAACCCTTGGCAGGGGATCCCTAGTGTAAAAAATACTGCAGCAGTGAAGAGGCGGGCATGTACCATTATGGTAAGACCTTAAACATCTATACTTTCTATCTGCCAAGCTTTTGTCCGTAAGACAATCTGTAGTCATTTTTCCTCCTTTTCTGTTTTCTTAGAAAACCAATGACTTGAGCTGTTGGCTCAAGATGCTATGATGGCATCTTCCCATCCTGAGGGTCAGCTGTCTACTTATAAAAAAGCCAAAAAAATACTTAGACCTGATAAGGCTGCTATCCAGCCTCCCCAGACATCTCTGTCAAGACAAGTGAAAGCCCGGAGGATCATCTGGTGGTTGCTTCAGATTTCTCTGCCATGAACCTGTCAAAGGCTAGCATGACTCCTACTCCTCACACATCCTTGGAGGCTTTACAAACTTCTGCTTCAGACGTTGAAGGCAAACTTTGGCTCATTCTATCCAAGGGATTGAGGGGGATTCTACAGACTTTTACAGAAGGAGAAGATCCCTACTACACTTAATTGAGTGTCACCAAGGGTCTGACCATCCTAGGGTATTTAATGCAGAAAAAGAAACAGAAAACCAAGCTTCTTTCTCCAGCGGGTAAGGATCCCCAGTATGAATTGCAGGATATTACTTGGAGGGTGGTTAATGCTTTAATGGCTTAAAAGCCTCCTCAAGGAGCATCTGTGCCTGCCTCTCCCTGGTTTTCCCTCCTCTTAAAAAACCTAGGGAACAAGATTCCTCTGATGAGGATCAGGACTCTGAGGAAGAGTCCTTAGTCTACTCTTCCCTAAATCCCTTCCCCTATAGATTATGGTTCAGAGGAAGAGGATTCTATTAGTCCAGATTCTCCTTTGGAGGAACTCTCTTTTGGGAGCACTGTTACTCGTGTGATGGATTTCTTTAAGTAGAATTGCTCTCAAGTTTTGGACATCCAGAAGAAGTATGGAGTCTCCCAAACCTTCTGTTGTTCCCCCTGTTCTGGCTGCCCTCCTGGATGCTTTCTCACCAACTTGTTTTTGGACCCTGATTCTCAGCCCCTAGCTCCCAAGAAACCTGACAGATTTTACAAGGTGCCTAATGAATGTAAATTTTTATATAAATGCCCTTCTGCTGATCCTTCTATAGTGTCTATCTCGTCAGTCAAATCCTCTAGGCTTTTGCCCTCTACCAGGCTGGTTCACTCGGACAAGGATAGCAGGGCCTTGGAGAGGCTATGCAAGAAGGTTTATACTGCAGCCACCTTCTCCTTAGCGCCGTTAACTACCAGACTGCTATGACTAGCTATGTTTTGGTCCTTCTTTCTTAGGTTTCTCAGGTGATCTCTGCCCTCCCTAACTCTGAAGGGAAGGCTTCTGCCCTTTCCTTGTTGGATTCCACCTCTTAAGTTGCCCACCTTTCTGTTAAGTGCAGCTATGTTGCTGCTGATGCATCCTCCAGGCTTTTGCATTTGGTACTGTCTCAAGACGCTACTCATGTCTTCATTTTCAGGCTTAACCTGATGACATTAAAGCCAAATTGTAGAATGCTTCTTTGGATAATAAAAATCTTGTTGATGCTACTGCTGCTGAACTTTTTAAATCTCTCCAGGATAAAGGCAAAGCTTTGCAGGTGTTGAAACATATTTTACTTTCTCCTATTCCAAAGTTTTGAAGGGATTACCCTTCCAAATCTGCTCTTGCTGGTACACAGTCCTGTTTTCCACTCAAAGGTAAAAAGGGTTCTAGATGTGTGCCTCCTGCAAAGTCTACTTGAACACCTACTTCCCAGAAACCTGCTTTTCAAGAACAAGCCAGGTCCTATTTGTTTCCCCTTTCCCAGGTCTCTTTATCCATTCCTCTTTCCCTGTCCCTTCCAAACTGGGTAAGAATCACAACAGTCTCTTGGGTTCTGTCATTCGCCAGGGGTATTTCATGGTCTGGAAATACCTTCTTCCATTTTTGAGCATCCCTTAACCTCCCTAGGAATAGAGGTGCTTCATTCTCTGTTGATCCAGGTCTCCATTCAAACTGTACTCTCTGCCCAGGTGGGAAGAGTTTTTACTCCAAGAATATTTCTAGCTCCCACTTTGAGACCTGTTCTGGACCATTCCCAGCTGAACACCTTTTTCAAGATTCCTTCCTTTCAGAAGTTGTCTATTCACACCTTATTTCCTCTTCTTCCCCAGACCTTTCTGGTCTTTCTGAATCTCAAGGATGCCTTCCTTCATATCCCCTTCCATCCCCTTTTCAGAACATTTTTATGTTTGTTTCTTCCTTACATTTTCAGTTCTCTGCTTTGCTTTTTGGCTTTTTCACCAAATGCCTCACTCCTGTCATTGCTTTTTACAAGTTGAGAGGGTTTCAGATATTTCCTTATCTGGAAGAGCTGCTCATTCAAGCTTCCTGCTCTGAGGGTCTTCACTATTTCCCTGCAACTGGGGTAAACCATAAATTAAAAAAAAAATCTGTTCTGACCCCATCTCAGGATCACGTTTTCCTGGATTGCATGATCCAGATCATCACCATGCTGGTATCTCTGCTCAACCCCAAGGTCCTGTCTCTTATTGCCTTTTCCAGTCGGACATGGCCAGGGAATTTCTCAGAGCCCTTGGGTTTATGGCTTCCACTATTCCCATGCTTCCTTTGGCCAGACTCCATATGAGAAAGCTACAGTGGTGCCTCAAGTCAGTGTGGCTTAAACATTGCCACCTGACTTCCCAGTCCACTTCCTTCCTTGTCTCAAGCTAGAGTTTCAGTGGTAGATTCATCAACTCACTCTTAACTAGCTCCTTCAAGTTCCAGCCCTGACTCAAGATCTCTTTACAGACATTTCAGACAGGGGATGGAGGGCCTTATTCGGTGTTCTTAAGGTTCAGTGTCTCTGACCTCTGCATCAGAGGTTAGACCAAGTCAACATAAAAGAGATGAAGGACCCTGCTTCAGGCTTTTCATTCCCTTTTTCATCCCAGGCCCATCAGCATGTTCATAGACAACATCACTGTGATGT
The DNA here is from genome assembly GCF_019279795.1 of Protopterus annectens. Lineage (NCBI taxonomy): Eukaryota > Metazoa > Chordata > Ceratodontiformes > Protopteridae > Protopterus > Protopterus annectens. The sequence goes on from NC_056749.1 coordinate 114,469,643, forward strand.
GGTATGTCAACAAGAAAGGGGGTACACTCCCCTGTGTTCTTTGAAGGCTAACTCTTTAGGTCTTGGCTCTAGCTGTCCAGTATCAAGTGACTCTTCAGGCAGTTTACATTTCCACAGAGTACAATCTAGTGCTAGTGGCAGACTGAACAGGTCCAGCATACAGGTTCTCGAATGGCTGCTTCACAGTGATGTGTTCCTGGACATTGTCCATTGGTGGGGTATTCCTCAGGTAGATCTTGGCTGGATGCTCTGTTTCACAGAAGGGGATTTTTCTGTATGCCTTCCTTCCCCTTCCTGAGCTTCTGAAAGTCTTGCACAAGATCAGGCAAGACTCCCTCAAAATATTGCTGGCGATTCCCTTTTGGCTCAGAGAGCACTGGTTAACCCTTCTTTCTCACTTGGCCAAGGGCAGTCACCACAAGACCACCACTGACTGGACCTTCTTACACAAGACAAGGGTTCTCTTATCAGTCCTCACTTTTCTACTCTTCAGTTAATCTTGTGGGTGATAGTGTTTTGATCCCTTTTAGGCACCTCTTTTCTGAGGATATGCCTTGGGTCCTGCAGGAGGCCAGAAAACCCACTACCAGGAAATCATGTTTGTCTAAATGGAAGAGATTTCAGTGTGTTACCTCTCTTGAAACCAGGATCCCTTATCTGTGCAGGTTATTATGGTTCTGTCATATTTGTGTGATCTGCTCCATCCTTGGCATATTCTTCAGTTAAAGCTCACCTGTCAGCACTTTCTGTTTGTCTGCATTTAGCTCCTCTTCTGACCTCTATGTTTGATAGTTTTGAGGTCAGGCAGTTGTTTTTAAAGGCGTCCTTTGTATCAGGCCTCCCAGGAAGCCTATTCTTCCTTCCTGTAACCTCAGTTTTGTTCTTGAAAAATTGACTTGGGTTCCTTTTGAAACTGCTACTTTAGCTTCTTTACAACATTGTACTTGGAAGACTGTTCTTTTAGTCTTCACTTAAGCTTACAGAGTATCTGAGCTTCAGGCTGTAATGGCTGTTCCTCCCTTTTTAGTTTTTTATAGAGATCTCTTAATGCTAATCCTTCTTTTATGCCCAAGGTGGTCAGTGAATTATCTTGTAATCAGTCTATTCATTTCCCTCCCTTTTTTCCTTCTCCACAGTCTGCCAGTGAGAAAGGTTCTTCACATCTTGGATTTGCATAGACAGGTCATATGTTATTTAGGTAAAGCTAAAGATACTCACAAATCTGAGCAATCTTTTGTTTCGTTTCATCCCAGATCTTTGGGTTTGGCTGTTTCTAAGCAAACCATCTCATCCTGGATTTCTAAGCCTATTTCATTTTGTTACGCTTTTCATTGTAAATGCCTTTTCTCATCAGTAAAAGCTCATTCTACCAGTGTTGTTGCTTCATCTGGTGCCCTTTATAAGGGGCTGGATGCCAGTTCCATCCTTGAGGCTGCTACTTGGTCTTCTGTCCATGCCTTCACTAAGCAGTACAAGTTGGATATTATTTACACAGCTAGAGCTGGCTTTTCCAGGGCCATCCTGCATGGGTATATACAGGGCTCTTTAGTGCCTTCCTCCTCCCACGTTTCCTCTTGAGCTTTTGTACTGTCCCTTACATGAGGAGTACTGCAACAATGATATGGGAAGATGTACTACAGTGGTGTAAAATCTTACCATTACAGTAAATGTCCATCTCTTCACTGTTTCACTATTCTCTCTTTCTCCCACCTAACCCCTCTGCTATTGCCTATTCTCCTTGCCCTTCTGGCCAAGGAGTTCATCTCTCTTTTCTTCTTCTGGATGTCCATGATCCTCCAGGCCCTAGGGACATTTTGTTCCTCCTGGGGCTTTTCAGTTCTGAAATGTGTGCATCTGTACGTCACCTTTATGCCAATACTCCTTGCATGGGAAGCATATGTGTGATGTACGATGCCTGCAAATACTAAAGGCTTTGGTATGCTGGCTGGACATTGGGCTGTTCTTAGCAGAAGGTCCCTTTAGTAAGGAATATGGCAACAGTGAAGAGAAGGACATTTACTGTTATGGCAAGATTTTACACAACTGTACTTTCTGAGAGACTGTGGCTACTTCATTGTGCCCTACAGTTACCTAATACTGACCTTTCTTTGTCATGGTTTACCTTATGAGGCAACACTGGATTGTGGACCAAACTGCCCTTCATTTTCATGCATTTATTATTTCAATTACTACTATGAACCTAATGTCAGGCAACGCCAAGGACTATGACACCAGTAATCACGAAGCTTCCATAAAATCTCACAGTACTCTGTAAAATTCAGTTTATTCAGGATTTAGCGCTTTCATCCACTAAGTGTGGACTTCATCAAAATCATTTGAACTCACTGCACAAATACACAAACTCATCCAATAAAAACTATCCAATTACATATACTAATTGTCACCTTAGTCATAACATCCCAGGTGTACACAAACTATTGTAAAATACTAATTAAATACCAGTGCTTTGTTGGGTCTATTTCTTTTCATACAACTGACAATATATAAAAAAATTATTACATTCTCTTCCTAAAAAAATAAAACAATGCAGATATTATACTTCAGTAAGTTTAAACTACTATAAAATATGAACAACTTCAAAGTACTGTGATTACTTGAAATTGTATTTTATAAGGTCATAGTTGTTTCTTTTATTGCCTAATCTCCCCTCATGTACCACCTTTAAGTTTGCAATACTAGAAAGTTTGACAGAAAATCCTAGAGGGGAAATATAAAAGCATTGTTAGAGGAGAAAGAGGTTAGATGGCAGCTGTTATTAAGCGCTACTAGATACCCGGGGATTAATGACAATATTGCCATCAATCCAGTATTGGAGCTTAGGCAATAAAAGAAACAACTATGACCTTGTACTAGCGGAGTGCAGGGGCTGTACTTTCTACATTGGGGTATAGGGGACTTGGACCTTCTACCTAAGAATTTCTTCAGCAGTCACCCATTTGATTTGTCCCCCTCAATCAGATGGATTTCATTGAGTTCATCATTGCTACAGTGTCTTGTATCCCTTGTGACGCCCCTGCACTGGCCCAGTAATCAAGGAGCCTCAGTCCTCACCACTGGCAACAGTTGGAAATGTACACAATGGGAGGATGACAAGTACACACACAGTAAAGTGCAGTTTCCCTTAAGAGCACTCAGAGACCGCTTTCAGTCTGGGGCTGGTTTCTCCCTCACTTTCTCCAGATCCCCAATAACACCACCCACTGGCACAGCCAATGACTTGGCTGCTGGAAGGTTTAAGATGAAATTGTCAGCACATTTGAAGTGAGATTAGTACCTGCCTAACAATCTGTGTCTGGATCCGAGTAAGACTGCAGTGTTTTATCCCAGGGAACCTAGGTCTTGCTACATGTGGCAGCTTTAAGCTCATCTATTCCCAATGCATATCACAAAAGTATAACAAGTGAGCATTTTATTTCCAAACATCTTTATTAAATGTACACATGACAAAGGCAGTCTTACATACGTATGAATGAAAAACATACAAAATATCACTTTAGTCTCAGTTTACATCACAGACAACATTGAAACAACTGTAGTTGTAAACTTTAAACATCACTTCTAAACCATCCAGTGATTGTCAGCTAAGCATTATATAGCTCATTCAAATCCTGCCTCTTAAACTTTGTTCCTGCTCTGCATATATTGCTCCCACAATTCACATTTTTTCCTATGTAATTTGCTCCTACCCTTTTCTAAAGACCCCAGTTCCAGTTGTTTTATGTCTGTTACTATATTCACTACTTCTAGTAAAGTTGGTCTAGACTTTGATTTCCATTTTCTAGTAATTGCTTTTTTGGCAGCCACTATAATTAGACTCAGAAAGGCTGTACTATGTCTAGGCAATTCCAGTCCTGTAGCATAACTCAAAAAAATCATCTTCCCAGTCAGTCCAATCTGCTCACGCAGCATCTCCGACACAGTGATCTGCAGGGAATCCCAAAAGTCTGCCAGCTCATTACACTCCCAAAAAATATATTCCCAGCTACCTCTTTCTTGCTCGTCACACCTCTAACATTTGCTATCCACCTGAGGAAAAATTCTTTGGAGTCTACTTGGGGTATAAAAATACCTATGCAAACACTTCACCAGGCAAAGATCCTAAATCTTCTAGACTTTGTTGAATATTTGGGAGGTATACATATAGCCCCCATTGTCTCTTTGTGAATTGCTTATCCAGTCTCTCTTCTCAATCCTTTCCAAGCTTCTTGGATTGATTCTTATAATTATCATGTAATATTTTATATGTTTTACTAATTATTCCTTTTTTAACGTCAGCTTTTGTTCTAGATTCTATTAAAAACTCTGCCAGTTCTGGTCTTTCATTTAAGAGCCCCCTATTTCTTTCTCTTAGCCTAAGATTGTTTTGAGCACCATGTTCAATCATAGTCTCACATCAGGCTTTATGTCCACTGAATGACGCACAACAACAGTTATCCCACTCCACAAATATAAAAGCCACCACTGATCTCAGGAACTATTGCCCTATTAGCCTGACAAGCCTGGTCTGTAAGGCCATGAAATGTATCATCATGGAACTCAAACAAAGCCATTGGTAACCTCCAAGTTCGGGTTTGTGAAAGGCAGATCATGCCTCCTGAACCTGATCGACTTCTTTGAGGCAGTCACCAAAGCTGTAGATGAAGGTAAGCTGGTTCGCACAGCCTATCTTGACCTCGCCAAGGCTTTCGACACCACCCCCCCATTCTAGAATTATAGCTAAACTCACCAAACTAGGTATAAATCCCTACATCACAAGATGGGCTGCCAGTTGACTCACTGACAGAACCCACACTGTAAAAGTTGCAGACTCCAAATCTGACTTCAAACTAGTGACAAGTGGAGTACCACAGGGTTCAGTCCTGGGACCTCTCCTGTTTGGTATCTACTTCTCTGAAGTACAGGCTAACACAGAAGGCCTTTGGCTAATGAAGTTCACAGATGACTGCAAACTAGGAGCCATAATTGAGCCCCCAAATGATGTGGACATCCTACAAAAGGGCCTCACTGAGACAGATGCCTGGTGTCAGAGCCATGGCTTCAGGTTCAGTGCCAAAAAGTGCATTGTCATCCTCTTTGGTAAAAACTCTGTACCCATGAACTACCACATAGGCAGCAGTCTACTTAACGCCAAATGTGTGATAAGAGACCTGGGGACCCAGGTGGACAGTAGACTCTCATTTGATAATCACATTGCTACAGTAGTCAGGAAATCCTTCAACGTGGCACACTTCTTCACAAAAGGGTTCTCATATAGGAAAAAAGAGGTCATTGTTCCCCTCTACTCAACACTCATTCGACCCATTATAGAGTACAACACCCCTTTTGGAATGTACCTCTCAAGACATCTGCAGCAGCTGGAAAGGCCACAGAAGTACCTCACAAAGAGGATTACTGGCCTCAACCAGATGCCCTACACTGACCGTCTCCAAAAACATCAGCTTTACTCCGTAGCATATCGCCTACTCCGAGGTTATCTCTGCCTAACATATAAAGCTATGTCAAACCCAGAGCTGTTGGACATGCTACACCTAAAGAAATCCCAATCCCTCCGAGCTACACGCTCTAGGGACCTAAACCTTGTCACCACAATAAACAGGACATGCTGGTGGGATAGATTCCTGTCCCAGAGACTTCTCATACTCTGGAACAAGCTACCCATCTGTGTCAAGCAAAGTTCCTCATTAGCACTCTTCATGAAAAATCTTGATAAGTGGATGGGAAATAGGAAATACACCCCAGGGAACACTTCTGTGTCTCTGGTGGACAGCGGCACAGGAAAATAACTTTCTTGGGTGGCATAAGCCAGGGAACCTTGTTGGGTAGGCTTACTTAGGCCCTTGGGCCTATGAACCTATACTCTGATATCATTCCTTGATAAGGAAGGCAATCTCTAACCTAGAGTCAAAATAAATTCTTGGCCTCTTCCCATTCTGTTACTTTTCCCTTTCTAGTTATTTACTCTCAGTACCTTGGTTCCTTTGCCAGTTTTCTCCATTGCTCCAATAAAAAGAAAAGTACATTGTAAAAATAGTGTCCATGTTCAAGGATTTGGGTAGTAGCACTTGGGTATAGAGAAAGTGATTGTATAACAACAGGGAAAGGGAGATTTAAGACAATGGAACAAAAGATACAGAAAAGAAACAAATTAAATGAACCAGGATGGATCTAGGAAAGGCCAGGAATAGCAGCCTAAACAAAGAGAAACAAAGCAGGTACAGATATTAATGTTATGGAGACAGAGTAGGCAGCGGTGGAAGAAGATTCTAAGTGAGCTGTTATGGAACAAGATGAAGGTAGTTAGGAACTGACTGTGTATACTATTACTTTTGGGTGGGGTCCCAGTAATCCATAAAGATCTTTCTGAATGAACGAGCTGGGAAGATGAGTGCAATTAAGAATAATTCATTTATATGAGCTTTTGTGATAGTCCAAAGGACGCTCATGAATTAAGAGCTATAAGATGAATTTTTAAAAAGAAATATAAGCAAGTAATAGGAAAATGTCAGTGTTAAGCTAGCATATCTGAAGTCTTAACTTATGCATAGTATTTACATGCTTATTTTTAAGTACTGTACAGATTCATATTCTGTTTATATATTTAAGATGTAACTACGTGGTCCATAGCAGAAGTAATACGTTGAGGTTGTTTGATGTGTTTGTGGGATCTATCTTTGTCTGGGTTAACTAAAACATTCCAGTCCCCTCCTAGGATGTAGAAGTGAGTTAGGTGATTAGCTGTAAGGCTGAACATTTCATATATAAAGATATGTTGATTCGAACATGGATATATAAAGATATGTTGATTCGAACATGGATAAAGAGTAAGGGTTTATTTATAGCATGGCGTTTACAAGTAAAAAGCGCCCATCTCCACTTAGGGTCTGTTTTGTGGAAATAATTTCACCTTGAAAGATTCATTAATTACAATAGCTACCCCCTTAGGACTGGAATTACCCCCCGCTGTGATTATTTTATCCCCCGCTGCGATTATTTGCTTGATCCATTTCCTTTTCCTATTTGTATCCCAGAGTTGTGAGGTTAGATGGGTTTCTTGTAGGCAAGTTATTTTGGATTTACTTTGGTACGTGATATGCATGATTAAATTTCTTTTTTTCCTGTCTGAGAGCCCTTTAACATTCCAAGAATATATTATGGGACACATGGCATCCTAATTCCCTGTGAGTGAGTTCAAGATTAGATGTCAGTTAAATATTTAGGTACAATTTACACCCCCAACTTCAATGAAATTATCAAGACTTAGTCTGTTACAGAAGATGACATAAATAGATGGAAGAATATAAATATGTCTACTTTCCAAAGCTAGCATAGTTAAGATGAATGTGCTGCCAAGAATTTTTTTCCATCTAAATGCCACCTTCTCTGTTATCCCCAATAAATTCTTTATAGACACAGAAAAAGCCTTATCAAAATTTATCTGGTTTCCCAAATCTACTAGAATCAAATATGATAAGCTCATGCTTCCAAAAACTAAAGGGGGACTGGGATTGATTACCAGATCATAGCATTATCACTTCATATAAATTAATTCAGATAATAAACTTTGATTCTACATCTGCAAATTGGTCACCTCTGTGGATCAAGATCTGGTATGAACAACTTAAAACTCTTGGCTTCAATCCTAAAACGCTACTGTTCTTAGAAATTAACCCAAAGTCTGTCTGCGTCAAAAACTTACATCCTCTAATTAAACGTATGATTTTAGTTACCCAAAAATTATTCAAGTCAATCCAACTTTCTAAAGCCCTTCCCTTTCTACTGCCCCTTCATTTAAATCCTAATTTATTAATAAATAACCAACCAATTAACCTGAAAGAATTCCCCTTAATAAGGGATCTTAACATTTGGGAGATTTACAAATGGAAAGGAACTAGTATTTCACAAATAAGACAGCAGCTAAATCTCACCAAACATTACACTACCATCCTTAATTTGATATGCCATCTCATAAATACTAAATTCACATCAGATAACTTAGACATACAGGAAATTAGCCTGACAAATTTAATACCTAAAAACTTAGCTAAAGGTAAGACAATTTCTAGAACATATAAACTGGTAATGAATAGAAGACTTCAGAGCTCCATTCTATTCTCACCTTATTGACAAGATAAATCCCCACAGATTAATGAGCAAACCAAAACAGAAGCAGTAGAAAATATGGTCAAGTTTATTCCTTTCAAAAGGTTGTTGTACACTCAGATAATGATAAATAATAATGCCTATTTAACTCCAAGGAAACTTAGTAAATTTAATTCCAAATTCTCACCCATATGCCCGCATTGCCCCAATCATGTCATGTGGGAATGTAAGAAGGTACACAACCTCTGGTGCTCCCTAAGGGCTAGATTAGAAAAAAATGGGATATGAAAAAATTACACTATCATGGGAGACGGCTATTTTACATGTTAACATAAACAAGTTATCAAAAATTCTAAAGCAGATATTCATCGCAATATGTACACTCATAAAGTTCTACATTACAAAAAATTGGTTAATCACATCCCCTCTCACATGGGAAGAATTTAGCAATTAAGTATATCTGTTCCGTTAATATACTCAACCACTAAAAAAGAATACTACCACAATTACTGGCATTGCCTGCTTGATGTCATTCTTAAGTGATAAAAACACCTAGTATCTTTAGATTAGTATTTTGTCTGATCCCTAATTGCATTATATGTCTCAAGTTAAGCGCTATAGTTCTTATAATGGGTTATGTGGTAATGGCTGTTCATTACTATCACCCCAATATATTATAGCAATAACCCAGGCCTGGGTGTGGATAATGCTGGATTTACCCATGGTTGATGTGGTTTGGTCACGAGGGCGAAGCCCGAATGGCCAAACAAAGACAACCGTGGATAAATCCAGCATTACCCACACCCAGAAGTGGATTATTGCTATTATACAATGACATTATTTAAGAAAAAAAATACTTTTCTTAAATAATGGCATTGTATAATGCCTCCTTGCTGCCCTTCCACAGCTGTCTGGGATTCTGCGGTAGTTCTGATGTACTCCGCATGCGTATGCTTGTGCAGTACATCAGAGCTTTGGGTGAAAGCAACGGAGAAAGCAAGATCTCCGTTGATTTTTACAAACTGTCTCGCTATGTTAAAGGAGTTTAACATAGCGAGACAGCTTTAAAAAAGCAATGGAGAAAATCTTGTAAAGAAATAAAAATTGGAGAATTCTAAAACCAAATGACATGCCTCTGCTTGGGTCCAGCTAGACCTTCCTAAAAACTGGTACTTTTGGAACTCTTGAAGGAATTACTTTAAGCTTAAATTTAATCCTAATAATTGCATGCAAGGGTCTAACATTATTGATAAGTGCACTGGTAACACCATTGTTGCTGGGTTAATGAACAGTTCAAAATGGATTTTGTGTGTGTATATGAGAAAGAGAGAGGCAGTTTAAGATGTGTAGTATTTATACCATCTAGTGGTCACTCACCAGAGCTGATAAAAATTCAGAACTAAGTGCTCATAAGGAGTGGTTGGATGAGGCAGCTGCAGAAAGAATGTATTTTAACTCTGTTTACAGTAATAAATGGATATAAAATAAGTCTTTCAGTGAAAACTGAAATTGTTTTTAATTACTGTATTTTTATGTAGGAATGATTCAAAAATGAAATTATAGAGGCTACAGTGCAGTGTAACACCACAAGAGGAATAAAAACATGATGAAATGCAGAACACCCCATCACAATCCTTACCCCAGGCCTTAAATATTTGTGTATTTTTCTGTAGCTAACAAATTCCAATCCTGTTTTGCCTGGTTTGTTTCCCCAGCATCTGTGGAGATGCCATCATTCAGTGGACTAATAGTTTTTTTTAGTATGCACCTAACTCAGGCTCAACCCCCCCCCCCATCTGTAGTAGCCACTGAAGTGGGACCACAGTAATGACCCATTGGGGTGTGCAATTACAAACATACACCAAATTTTGTTACAGCATCACAGAACTCTACGCTACTTGGCAGGCTAAAGAATCTGGCCTTGTTCCTTTCTTGCTTTTTTGCAATCCTCTTGATCTCCATCAGATGGCAGCCATACACCAGGTCAAGCCATCTCTCTACAGGATAGGGCAGTTGACTTGAGAAGCTTACAGTTATAGCTAACTCATGTGGACGCCTTTAATTCCTACAGTTGCCAGCTGCACCAAGGTTGTCAGGCCTGCTTTTGGGGTTTCATTCTATGTGGTATGCAAATGACACAAAACCTTAAATCTAAGTCAGCCTGGACTTTAAAGCTTCTAACTTTTGCAGGTGTTACAGAAAGTCGCTTGACCAAATGCCTTTTCATTCATGGGAATTTTAGTCCAAAACAAACTCAGTATGATCTTGATGAAGTTACTTATGATGACACTGTTAGATGTTGACTGCCTTACATCCTTTGGAAAAATTGTCTTTAGTCTGTATTCTTTATAGGACCTGGTTCAGTAAATTACTTATATAGGGTTACACATAACAGTTTAGCATCACAAATTAACTAAAATAGGTACAAACCGTTGATTTAAAGTAATTAATGTGATGCATTATTGGGAAAGAATTAACGTAAAATTGTGGCAAAATGGAGGAGAAATATTACTGTAAATACTGTGCAAACTGTGGGACTTTAGACTCTGACAGAGAAGGAGAAATACAGACAGACACACACACACACACACACACACACACACACACACACACACACACACACACACACACACACACACACACACACCCTACCAATGCAGCTTGCATTTTTACTGGGGCAAAGGGAACAATTGCAGTGGTCACGTAGATGTTTTATGCTGTCTCCAGTGACTCTGGATCATCCACACTGTCGATTTGAGCAGACTTTCATTACTTTGCTTAGTTTCCTCAACGCTGGATTAGGATATTACCAATTGTTGGTCTCCCCATGTGACTGGCTTGAACATGAAGTCCAAAGACACCACACCCACCTGCAGTATCATGCCCACTGAATTTCTTTTTTAAGGGCTGCAGTGGTAATAACATGAACAGCCATGTAGTCCTTCAAATGCGAGAGGAATTCTTTAGCAGGAGCCACTGATTTGTCTTTTACCCAGATGTGAAAGTCAGCCTAAACTAAACAGCTTGAGTAACACTGAATTGGAGAGGTCAATCAACTTTTGCATGAATTCCTTCATATTACTCGGTGGCTTGGGAGTTTCATGTGTTGAAAAGGTACTTCTGGTTTGTTCTGTGCCGATGTCATCTGTATTTTAAGCACCTTTATTAAATTATCCCTTAAGAAATAGACAAACATATGTTAATAGAAGAGAAAAAACATATTTAGATTTCTCCATTTACAACTATTATACATTACATGTTTTCTTTTTTTTTAATAAGAAAGTTTCAGTGCAGCATTTCTTAAATCGCAAAGCTCCTTCCTTCTCCTAAATCTCATTTCTCCTCCTGAACATTATTCTACATGTATTGTTCCCACAAATTCCATGTATTTTTATGTAATTTGTCCTTCTCTTTTCTAAATATCCCTCTTTCTGTTCTTTTGTCTCTTTTTACAATATTCACTATTTCAAATACAGTTGGTTTATATTTTGATTTCCATTTTCTAGTGATTGCTTTTTTGGCTGCCACCAGAATTAAACTCATTAACACCTTACTATGTCTAGGCATTCAGACCTTGTGTCCCAGCTCAAAAGAATAGTTTCCTTAGTTACAGCAATTTCCTATCCCAGTATTTGTGAGAGTAGTCTGTAGGGAATATATGCCAGCTCATTACACTCTTAAAAAAAAAAAAAAAAAAAAAAAAAAAAAAAACCTTCCTAGTTAACACTTTCATCTTGGTCACACCTCCAACATTTGCATTCTACCTGAGGGAGATTTACTTGAAATCTGCCTGGCTGTAAACATATCCATGCAAACACTTCCAAGCAAAAATCCTAAACCTAGTGGACTTCGTTCTGTACTTTACTCCCATAGTTCCCTTATAAACTGTTTTTCCATTCTCTTTCCAATCTTTTTTAATCTCCTGTGAGAAAAAAATGAAAGTAGTGCCATGTTGGTCCACTAACAGAAAATGCAAAGGCACTGGAACACAAATGTGATATAGTACCTTTTACTGGACCAATATATGTTTTGCAATTACATGAGCTGGCATGAGCCCTTTGTCAGGAGTTAGCATAAGTAACACAGACTGTTCCAGTGTCTTTGTGCTAACCTCCTGTGATTGATTGTTATTATGCAATGTTTTATAGTCATCATCATCAATGTTTTATAGTCATCATCATCAATGTTTTATAGTCATCATCATCACTGTTTTATAGTCATCATCATCATCAATGTTTTATAGTCATCATCATCAACCCCCTTTCTCCTTTTTCTAAATGGGGTCAGGGTGCCGTGTCAGCTGTTGCCATCTCTCTCTCGCTGTGTTCAGTGACACTCTCCTACTTTCTTTGACACTCATGCATGACTGTTGGAGACCTTCTTTCACACAATCCATCTACCTCTTTGCTGGATGCTCTTGTTTCCTCTTGCCTTTTTCCTGTGTGTCGCAAATCATCTTCACTAGATAGGTTCATAGGTAGGTACTTAAGCAGATTATCTTCTGCTTTTCTGGACATGGGCCTGTACCACCATAATCTGTTCTTTTTGACCTTTTCTGCAGCTGGAGTTACTTGAGCTTCTGCTTATATATCCTCAGTTCTTCTTCTTCCCCAGTGTGCATCCTACCACCTGCCACAGCAGTTCATCTCCATCACTTGTTGCTTCCTCAACTACTGTGCCTTTACTGCCCAGGTTTTTATACCATGCGATCGTGCTGGTCACACCACTGTTTTGTACACCTTACGTTTCAGCTTCTTTGGCATTCTTTTGTCATGCATTACCCCTGACACTCTGTAGCAGCTGGCTGCAACTCCTCTGTGTCTAGCTTTGACCTATTCATTCCGACTTCTCCTCCACCACCCCTCCCAGATACTTGAAGCTGTTAACATGTCCTTCTATCTAAATTCTCAGCTTCTTCTAATTCCTCCCATTTGCTGCCATTACAACTGTCTTATGCACACTCAGTTTCATCCCATGAGCCTTCAGTTTTGCATTCCATTCCCCTATCCTTTGCTGAAGTTCTTGCTCAGAGTCTGCCTGTAATGCACATCATTTTCATACAGCAACTTTGCTGATTTTTCCCTTGTGATCTGTTTGCTAATGTAGTCCATCAGTATGAACAGCAGTGGGTTCATAGCTGAACTTTAATTCATCTCCAACTCGCACTGGGAACTCCTCTGTGAGACCAAACACTGTCTGTACTTGAGTCAACAGCTTCTGTTCTAGATTTGACTGAAAACTTACCAGAGTAGGTATTTCACTTAGGACTCCACATTCTCTTTATTTATGCTTTGATATCCGTCTCTGATAGGAAAGGCAGTCTATAACCTGCAGCCCAAATCTCTCCTTGGCTTTATCTTTTTACCTTTGCTCTCAATACCTTGTTTCCTTTACCAGTTTTCTTCAGTATTCCAGTCTCATATTGCTTGTTTTGTGTATTCCTACTTGCAGTCATCCTTATTAGCAAAATCTCCTTTCTCCATTCCTGTATTGGCTTATTTCTCAGAATAATTTCTGCAACTTTTTAAATGCAGTATTTTGTATAGTGGTTATTATTCCTGCTTAAGGATCTGCATCCAAAAAAAAACTCTCTCCTTATTCCTTTAACCCCCTCCCCCACTTCATCATCATCATCCCTTTCCACTTTGAGTTATAAGCTTTTGCTTGGGTTATGTATATGAGCCTTGACGATGTAACTCTGAAATATCCCTTCAGATCAGTTGTTCTATTAGGTGGATCAGCTTATCTCACTTAACCCTTGCCCGCTTTCCCTCTCAGATTCCTTCAACTCTTTATTAATTTTTATCCACAACTTTTCCTCTGGTTGATAAAATATGCCTGACCTGTATATAAAACTAAAGGGACTGATTGATATGATGTTGTCCTATCTTGCCTTCATTCTTAGCAGGTTGGGTTCGGAATCGATCCTCTGTTCCGAATCGGCCTTATACAAAACTCAAGGTCTTCCACTAGCTCGTGGCTAAAACCCTATCCTATGATGCACTATGAGAGTTCCCCAGATCTCATTTGCAACTAAACAAGATTGGGTGCATCATACTGGCTCTGGCTAAGTAGCTGTTTTTTCTGCATTATAAATTGAACATTGTTAGACCTTTTTCTATCATTTTTTCTTCAGCTTATTATTACTAAGTAAATTATCTGTGTTCCACTCTTTTCTGCTGCTGTTTTTTGCTGTTGTCTATTTATTCTGTTAGACCTTTCTATTCCTATCAGTTCATTTAAGTTAGAGAACTGCCTCAGACCATTTAAGTTGAAGGGCTTTTTCTTCTGGTTTTACCTCTCTAAATACTTACGGCTAGCTCATTTAAGTTAGAGAGCGACCTCTATTCATTTTAGTAGAGAAGCTTCCTTTCTGTGTGTTCTGGCTGATTGCTGTTGTCTCCAAAAAAAAAAGAAGTGTGTGTTTAAATTAATAGTACTAGTAGCACTTGTGTGACTTTGCAGAACCCTTTAAATCTTCTTTTGTGAATGCCCCTTTTGATGGCTCATCTTTGTTTGGGTCAAAAGTCAAAGACATACTAACCAGGCATGAGCAAGAAGGAAAACCTCTGTCTGCTGTTGGAGTCCATTTTTCCCTACCTACCAGACCCTATCCAAAAGGTCAGAAAGGAGGGGAAAATGTGGTTTTGAAAATCCCAGAGAGCTTTTCAGTACGCACATGGTGATTCTTCCCCCAGGGGTAGAGGGGGAAGTACTAATGGAAAACGCTGACCATGCAGCAGAGGAGGTCTTCAAAACCAGGGTGACAGGGGATCCTTCCTTGGTAAGCCCTTTCAGCGCTCCTGAAAGGAGGCTCGCCTGTCCATTTCTGGAGGCAGTTGGAGGCCGCTTATCTTGGTACCCCAAAGCCTGGCAAACAATAACAAGAGACAAGTGGGTACAAAGTATCATATCCACTGGTTACTACATACCCTTTTCCTTCCCCGTCCCAAACATGAAAAACATCCTGGACGTTCCACCCAGTCAGAGGGATCAGGCAACTCTAGAAATACAAAAGTTGCTAGAAAAGAGAGTCATCCAAGCAGTCCCCGCAGACTAGATAGGATCCAAAACTTACTCAAGGTTCTTTTTAGTTCCAGAAGAAACAGGACTGGAGACCCATCCTGGATCTCAGCAAGTTACATCTCTGCTCTCACGTAGGAATAACAATAAACTACAAAAAATCTGCCTTGTTGCCATCTCAGCATATCGTTTTTATAGGAGCAGATCTAGATATGACAAATATGATGGCAAAACTTCCCTCCGAAAGGGTTCAAGTCCTATGACGTCAAGTCCAAAACCTTCTTTCCAAGAGAAAAGTACAAGCAAGAACAATCCTCAAAGTATTGGGAACCATGGCAGCTGCAATAACCCTGATTCCATTAGCACGTCTGCACATGAGAATACATGCAGGAACTACCCATGTCCCACCAAATTTTGATAAAGTCCTGCAGAAAAGACCTTAGTTGGTGGCTTTACTCCACGTAGGTAACATTAGCTCATCCCTTTCTTCCTCCCCAGCCTTTAGCCATCGTGACCACGGACACTTCCCAGGTAGGGTGGGGGGGCATTATCTGGGAAAGACGGTCCAAGGCACTTGGCAGGACCACGAGGTCCATTTGCACATCGGTGTCCTAGACATGAGATCAATGCTTTTAGCATTGCAAGCATTCCAGGGTTCTTTTCCACTAGGAACTATTGCAATACAGACAGACAGCATGTCAGTTGTATGGTACATAAACAAATAGAGGAACCAGATCTTACCCCCTTTGTTGGGAGGCCCTCAGAGTATGGCACTGGGCAACCTCCTCCCAATGCTTTCTGATAACAATACACATCCCAGGGGAAATCCACTGTGATTGCAGACAAACTCGGCAGAGCAATTCTGATGCCTCATGAGTGGTCCCTAAAATAGAAAGTGTAGGAAGAGATTTTCTACAAATGGGGCCAGCCTTGCTGCAACCTTTTTGCCCCATCCATGAATGCCAAATGCAGAAGCTACATTGCCTTGATCCACCCTCCAGGGGAGTCACAAAGGGATGCACTTGTTCACGATTGGCCATCGGGTCTCCTCTACACCTTTCCTCCCTTTCCTTTGATACCAAAAGTTCTTCAGAAAGTCAGTCACTTAGGAAGGAACTTGATTCTTGTCACCTCGTACTGGCCTTGTCAAATCTGGCTCCCCTTCTTGAGGCTTCATCTCCAGGAGGAGCCGTAGATTCTGGACCTCCTGACTCATGCATCAGGGATGCTCCACCCTCCCTTCAAACCCTCAAACCGACAGCTTGGCTGCTCCGATTCCAACCATAGCCAGGCTCCCTAATCTTTCTACATCAGTAAAACATATTTTGATCTTGTGCCGTTAAGCTTCAACAAAAAGGTTATATGGAAGCAAATGGAAAAGGTTTTCTTCATGAGCCTTGAATAATCACATTGATCCCTACTCTGCCCCAATAGCTTCTATTCTTGAATTCCTAGCAAATCTGTTTAATGAAGGGACAACTGCAGCTACTATTCGAGTTCAACTGGCTGCCATATCTAATTTCCATTTGGGAGAATCAGGCCCTAATGTGATGTCCCACAGACTTTGCAAAGACTTTCTTAAAGGTACTCTTTTATTAAAACCACTTACTAAGGTCCCACCACTGCCATGGGACTTAAATTTTGTTTTATCGTGTATGATCCTTCCCCCTTTCAAGCTTGCATCATCCTGCAACCTCAAGTAACTTACTTGGAAAACAATTCTCTTGATAGCTATTACTTCTGCAAGAAGAGTTTCAGAACTGCAAGCTTTGTCCACAAAGCCCTCCTACATGCTGTTCCACAAAGATAGAGTATCCCTACAAACGAATCCATCTACAAACGAATCCATCCTTTTTACACAAAAGTTGCTCAGAATTTAACCTGAGTCAGTCCATAGAACTACCCGTTTTCTTCCCAAACCATAGCAACAAGGCAGAACAGATGCTGCACCAACTGGATGTACAGAGACAGTTATATTTCTACTTACATAGGACAAAAGATTTCAGAAAATCCGACCAATTGTTTGTGTCATTTTCAGACTCAAAAAAGGGTACTTCTGTGTCAAAAGTAATACTTTCAAAGTGGCTATCAGATTGTATTACCTTTATTTACCAATCTAGAAACAAAGAACTTTCCCATAAAGTAAAAGGTCATTCTACAAGAGCCATTGCAACCTTTTCTGCCTTTCGTGCAAGACTACCTATTGACACCATTTGTGCTGCAGCAACATGGGCAAGGCCTCATACCTTTATCACTCATTACAAAGTTGATTTGGCCTCCAGGAACAGGGGCTCCTTCGGGTCCACTGTCTGAAGAATGTTCTCCCTTGAGCCACCCAAGAAAGATAGTGCTAGGGGCGCTGTCCCAACCTGCTAAGAATGAAGGTGAGATAGGACAACATCCCATAAAGAAGTTATGTTCTCACCATAATGTTCCATGTGTGTTGTCTGTCTCACCTTCAGTCTTACATCCCACCCTCCTGCCCCTAACCTTTCACCCCTGGAGGATTGAGCTGGTGCAACTGACTATTAATGTCCTTTGACCTTCTTCATTGCTCTGTCACTTATTCAGTAAACTTTTATTTAGCTGTATCTGCAAACAAGATCTGGGGAACTCTCATAGTGCATCATGGGATAGGGTTTTAGCCATAAGCTAGTTGAAGACCTCCAGCTTTGTATAAGGCTGAGTCAGAACACAGGATCAGTTCCGAACCCAACCTGCTAAGAATGAAGGGGAGATGGACAACACACATGGAATGTCATGATGAGTACATAACTTCTTTTTTTCACTGCTTGTATCTTACTTTACTATCTTCTTCTTTTGGCTTTTCCCGGTTAGGGGTCGCCACAGCGGATCACCTGTCCACTCATGATTGGCAGTGGAGTTTTACGGTGTCAAGTTGCCAGCCTGGCGCCCAGCCTTCCACAGAAGACACGCACATGCATGCCATCACACGTAGGGCCAATTTAGAGTGTCCAATCCACCTACAGCATGTCTTTGGAATGTGGGAGGAAACCGGAGCACCCGGAGGGAACCCAAGCAACCACAGGGAGGACATGCAGACTCTGCACAGAAGGCACCCCAGCCGAGGATCGAACTGGAGAACTTCTTGCTGTGAGGTGGAAACGCTAACTGCTGCACCACTGTGGCCGCCCGACTGCTTGTATCTTACTGTCCATATCCATAAACAAGAGTTTCCATTGCCTTAGTTTTTGTATTATCTTTTGTTTTAGTCTCTTCTCACATATCCTTAGCTGCCATAACAGAAACCTTTTTAATCCATACTTTTAAATGCTTCATATTATCACACTCCCTTAAATTGGAGTATTGCTGAACCCAACTGGGTGCTTCCCAGTCTTTCAAAATACAGTTAAACAAAGTCTTCCAGATCTTTGTCACTTTCTTCACTCAAAACTTCCAGAGGAAAGCTATCTGTTCCAATAGTCTTTCTTAATAAATGCATATTATCCAAACACCCCCTTGTTTTCTCTTTAGCACTCTGCAGTTGCTCATCTTCATGTTCTGTGAGGTTCCCCTTATTCTACAATATTGTAACCTGTGTCATTCCTCTAAATATAGTCCCTATTACTTAACCATACCTCTTTCTCTTGTCTTTCTACCCTATTTTAAACTGCATTTTCATTTAATCTCATTCACTAGCCATCTCTTCTGAAGAAATTTCTATCTTCCCTAATAATAATAATAATTTTCACTAGCCATTCCTTAAATTCCTCTTTTTTAATAGGTAAGTGGGAATGTGCTAGTGGCTCGTTTTACTTCATTGCCCTGCATTTTTATCTTGTTTTTTATGCGTGCATGATATGAAATAGTTATTGGATGTGTGTCAGAGCTTTAAATTAAATGTAGTTCCCTATCCTGTGTAGCCCAGTTATTGTATCTTGGGAACAAAATGTAAATTCTGGCAGAGTTCGTAGTACTGAATGCATATCTTCCATATCAAATATTTGTACAAATGTATTCAGAAATCTACCCTCTTCTGTTATATTTTCACTTATAGGTTCCCCGATTCATTCTCACTATTGCAAATCATGTCCCAGTCCCCACTAGAAGTAATATTTGCTGCTGAAAGTTGATTATTTCTTACAAAATTTTCTTAAGCTCCACAAAACTTTTTGCTGGAATATAAATACATGTTAGCCTAATCCTACTTCCCTGTCAATAGCCCCTTACTACCACAAATCTACCATTATTGCCTTTTTACCCTCTTCAGTCACTATTGGAGCTTCTCTAGCAGTCAGTATTATTTCTTCCCTTTTCTGTTATCCCTGATATTCTGCTGAATGTCCATCCTGAACTCCTGTTTTTGTCAAATTCACGTGTTCATTTCTTTTCAAATGTACCTCATTCAGAATTCCTGTTTGCACTCTATTTCTTAATGATTTGGTACAGTCTTCTTTTTTCTATGCCTGTACGACCATTTACATTTCAAGGTACTATGCATAAAGTAGCCATTTTGATAAAGTATTGTTTTCATTTATTATATATCACAGTTAGATGTTGCCCATTCGATTCTCAGTTAGAGCGTCTTCTGTGTGGCGACATGCGTGAACGGGTGTTCCTTCATTGAAGATTGTGTGTTAGGCCCGCAAGCCAGCACGTAAAACTCTACTGCCAATCATTAGTGGACCGGAGTTCCATTGTGGCGACCCCTAACCGGGAAAAGCCAAAAGTCACGATATATGACAGTTTTTTAATATGTATTTTCCAACTCTTGTCTTGCATGGTAGGCTGATCTTTTATACTATTGTTGTTTTTTCTCATCTCTGTTTAAAACAAAAAAGTCTTGAAAAATGTGATATATGTTTAATGAAAACCCTCAAACACCTAACTACATTTTCAAAACACCCCATCCCCTATTAACTTGAAACAAACACACATAACTGTGTATATTTTCAAAAAGTTAAGTTTACCCTTCCAGATAAGAACAATTGCCACCAAACTGACAGCTGCACTCACAGGCATAACCTAATATTAAGGTTACACTTGCTAAAACAACATGTTACAGCCTGTGTTCTCACTTAAATCAATTGCCTGTTCTTTTCTTACCTTAACCCCCTCCCAGATGTGAAAAACAGTTTGTAAGCCTTCAGAAAATATTAACTGTAATCCATAAGAAAAAGTGCAGTATGTACCTTTAAGTAAAACTAAATGCACTGCTCTGTTAAATGCATTAAAGTATTAAGGCTGTCATCACTTAATTTCTTCCCATAATTTAAACATATTTTTCACTCAACTGCTTGCCATTCTACCTTTAAAATGTGCATTTCCCTCAGTAAAGAATGCTCAGAACACTCAAAGTTAATTACTTGCACCTGCAGACAGCTTGTTTCCATGTAAAAGTAGTCATCTCTGAGGCAAAAAAACTAACAATTTTGCAGATGCATGAAGGAATCTTTCTAAATTTCACTGTGAACAGCATGTACAGAATTCACTTAGCTAACTTCTTCAGCTGTAGACTTCTTGTCTCTCACTTACTACATTTGTTAATGAAAAAAGTCAATATCTTTGCATATGCAGGAATCCTAGTATTTTCATAGCTTTTAGCATTTTGTCTGATTTTTCAAGCATATTTACTTACAAAAAAACACTTGCTTATAGCATATGCCAAGGACAGTAATCTAGACACTCATTCTTGTAAAATCAAGAGAAACCATCATCTTAATTATACATGTAATATAATCAGTACACTTTTACACCTTACCTCTCACCCCAGCAGCCCAAGATTCCTATATTATATTAGCTTAACCTTGCTTCTGTCTAGACTTGCTTCTGTTGTTGTACTGTAAAGCCGACATTTCTTACATCTCAAAAAAGGTACTTGTTTACATTAATGTCTTTAACCGCATTCAGCAGTCACTGAAAAGACTCACCCTCACACACATTTAAAATGTCCCTGACTATGTATTCTTGCAAAACTGCTTTGCAACGTAGCATGCAGTTTATATTAAATGTTTTCTACTAATAAGAACAAACATTGTTATACGTAGTTACTTCTGTTTTCACTTTAGTGTCCTCCTAAACATTAATGACATAATGTGAGGTTTATGCTTTATAGTTCACCCACAAGTTTAACAAAGTCATCTGGTTCCTCCTGGTGACAGAAGGAGGTGTCCAGGCTTGTTGTTTTGTATTTATCTTTATATTTTCAGTAACAAGTCCACCCAAGTATTATCTTAAAGAAACCAAACTCCAAGCATTTATAGTCATCCTGCTGCCTAAATCATTCCTGTCAGAAACATGGACCAGCACATCACCATAACTTCTGTAGCTAGCCTGATTGAGATGGGTATCTTGAGACAGTGCAAGAATTGTCTCATGATCATCTGTTACTCAACATTTTGTGAGAGATGTATGTATGCAATATCCTTGGTGTCAAAAACTTCAGACACAGTAAACTTTGCCACCATAATTGTCAGCATTACACCACTTGCCACACCTCACCAAGGCCATAGCAATGCACACAACTTATGATATGCTGAAGTTCTTATGATTAACTTGCCTAAATCTCAAAGACCTGTAAAAAAACAACAGAGGCACAAAGCACACACTGCATATTAAGCGTACCACCTTTGATAACACAAGGAGTCCCAAAGTCACAGATGCTGAGGCTGTAAGGCATGCATCGATCCAACCAAACATTCCTGTTATAGGATGCTCCATTGTAAGACATGCAGATGTATGTCTTAACAGGCTGAGCAAGAAGGAAAGAGTGATGTTGCTTGTCTTTTTCCAGGATTCATTAGAACAATGGACACACTCCAGTACTTGAACAGCGAGTACTGGTATGTCTGCCAGAGATCATGTTAATGTCTTGATGTGTACCTCCCTGGACAATATGAAGAGAGACATGATTGAGCTCTCAGACTGTCTCTAAGGTAGTTATGATCCTAGTATTGAGCAGCATTCTACCTTCTCCAAAGATGATGCCACAGAATGAACAAAAAAAAAATAATTTGCTTCAATAATTGGTTTAGGTTTTGGTGTCAGTCGGGGGGGGGGTCCAGTATTTATCAGTCTGTGAGGATATGATCAAAAGACCATGCTGCTTCACCAGGGAAGGCCTACATCTGTCTCATCTGGTTTTAATTATTGGCAAGGATATTGTCCACCACCACAGTGTCGTCTTAGGCAATACCAACATGATAAATCTATCAACATAACAAACCAAGCAAAGGAACATATGAAGATGCTTCTGATCAATGGTAGGATCCTAGAAAAGAAACTCCACTCCTTACAAGCCCATCTTACCTGACTTAGCTGCTCCTTAACAACACTTTTCAACCTTGGTTTCCAAATAGGTTTTGTACCAAGTGAATGGAGAACAGCTACAGTCATTCTCCTGCCCAGTCAATTACAGACCTGTAAGTCTGACCAGCCTCATGTGCAAAGCCATGGAAGGATTTATCATGGAATTGATCAATAAAGGCATTAGAAACCTCCAAACACTGACTCGCCTCAGTTTGGATTCATCAAGGGCAGGTCATGCTTACTCAACTTGGTGGACATTTTTGAAAAGGTCACCAAAGCAATTAATAAAGGTAAAACCATGCATACACCGCAAACTTTGACCTGACCAAAGCTTTTGGCACAATCACCCACTCAGGCATAGTAGAAAAGCTAAATAAACTGGGAGTAAACCCCTGTGACACCCAGTGGATTGCCAAATGACTTAGATAGGATGCAGGAAATCAAACTAGGGCAAGTTATCATCACAAAGAGACCAGTCACCAGGGGAGACCCCAGGGTTCTGTTCTGGGACCTCTCCTTTTGGCAGCTATTTCTCTGTCTGAGTAAGTTTGCAGATGACTGCAGGACCCCATGATGTAAAGCATATCATATGTAGATGAATAAGTTATTGGAAAGCAGGTTAACATGTTTGTGATCCCCCTGCACTGGCCCAGTAATCAAGGAGCCTCAATCCTCACCACTGGCAACAGCTAGGGGATGTACACATTGGGAGGAAGACAAGTATACACACAGTAAGTGCAATTTCCCTTAAGAGCACAGAGACCACAGTCAGTCTGGGGCTGGTTTCTCCCTCTTTCTACATATCCCCAATAAGACTCCCCACTGGCAAAGATAAAGGTTTGAGATCTCAGCTGAGTGGTTAAGCCAAAATCTCCACCACCCTCTCTGTCCAACCAGCGCTTCGTATCCCTGCCCAAGTAGCTGACACACCCCACACTTTGAGATTTGATTTATATACAAACACCCCACACACACCTGGGGAAGGCTGGCACAGGTTTGCTAGCTATGTCCCTTCTGCCCAGACTATAAGGTAGTTATCACTGCCACCAACCACTCTTTTCTACTGTAGGCCCTTAACAAAGGGTGCACAGTCCTACTGTGTAATGTTACTCTAAACCAATCAAAACCAAAAACAGCAACCAGAGTAAAGGTACAGTGGTAAAAAGTAGTAAAATCCAAACAAAACTACTGACATCAACTTCTTGTCACCTGACTTCAGTCTCCAAGCTAAACCCCTTTTGTCAGAGACTAACAGAATTTAGCAGCTCTCTGTGAAAATACATAGTCTTCAGATATTTGCACATGCTAGAGAACATAAAACAATAAAACACAAATCGATGCAGAAGGCAGCCTAGTTCTAGACATCCTGTCTCCTTGCTGCATTGAAACTATTATAGCACAATCACAAAACACTTTAATTTCAGCATATTTTCTTGAAGTTTTGCAAGTTAACTCTGTATGTTCCAGTTTCTACTATTATATATATATATAGTTTATATGCATTTCTGTTCTATGTCAGCAGGGCATGCAGTGGTTACATTTTAGCTCAGTACATAACATACATTTCTGTATAAATCATATCAATATTCACAAATGACATAGAATTATTTACAAAATTCCATATAGCTGGGCTGGCAGTATTTCCCTATATTACAGGGTCATTTATTAATGGAGGATTTAAGGAGGGAAAAAGTCCTCCTAGGCAGGCTGACTGGAGTCATGTACACCTCACCACAAGCAGGAGCAGACCTACATGCATTGTGCTAAAGTGCTATGGTGACCTTCAGATAATGCCCCTGATGATACTTGAGGAGGTCAAAATATCTGCAGTGGCAGTCACAGTGGGTGGGTGAATTTTTACAGATTCTGTGGAGATAGTATTTTGAAATGCAGAAGTAATTTAAGATGGAATGCCTCCAGATTAGTGCAACAGCATAAATTCTAGCTGTTAGGAACTTGCTCTGTGATATCATGTGATGCTAAAACAAATCAGGCAAAGACCGAAACCAGACTCTGTGAGGAGCAGATAGTGCTGAACACATCACTCCTAGGCAAGAGGCGTAGTGAAGTCTTGTGAGAGAATTTCAAGGTTGGATGAATGCTTATTCTTGTGACTTTAGTACGAACTTTGGCCATCTAGAAGACAATGGAAAATGGAGAGACCTCTCACAATGAAAGTCCTACTCGCACTTAGATGAAGTCCAAAAGACAGAGACCAAACAGACTGTGGAGTTAGGGCTATAACAAAATTAAAGCAGCTGTAAAGATGAGTTTTACCCAAAGCCATGATCTGACTAGGTAAATGAGCATCAAGCACAAGTTAAAATGTTCAGAGGAATGTGCCAAAGAGCATAGCTAAAAGTAGTAAGGCAAATTTGTGAACTTAAAAAGGTATGTGGCCAAAGACAGCATTTTGAGCTCTATAAGTGGCTTCAACTAGTGGCTGCTTTCTTCTAGGTATACTAATTCACACACGTTGCTAAAAGTATTGCAGTTATTTATGGCTGAGTAGTGGTCGATCCTTCTAGAAAGGAAGCTACACAAGTTTTAAATGTGGTATTAATAGTGTAGTAACAGTAGAATAGTGGATAAACTGCCTCAAATCTTCAATATAGTGGGATTTTCTTTTTATCCATCAGTTGGTAGGTGCTTCTAATATCATCTCCAACCTCTGGCCTCAGAATGACCCTGCCTCATGGGACCTCCAGATCTTGAGATGAAATGTTGGAGCTAACAGTAGTATGGCAAGTTTGTAAGCTTAAACAATATATCTGACCAATGGCAATGCTAGATTCAAGTTGAATGCTGATAAAAAAATACATTAACTCCAAGTGAAGCAGCTATTGATGGAAAGAAGAGGAGCTAGGCAACCTACAGTGTCTTGTATGGTGATTGCATTAGGGCTTTTCTGTATGCCCTGATCAATAGCTTTCCTACAAAAGTGGAGACAAGCCCCTTCAGGGGTCACCCACCTACCACAGCAGTCTTTTAATTTTAACAGTGGTATCACCTTCATTATAACTGTGGTATCACCATCAGAGTGTAGGATCTTTGGAACATATAAAACATGTCCTTGCACTCTTTGCCTGAAAGAGTTAAGCAGGCATTGCCTCAATTTCTAGTGCCATGGAATTCTTCAGTGCCTGCTTCACTAGTAGAAGCCAGGTCATCTGGATCATAGTCAAGGCTTTTGTGTTTCTGTACCATGGAGCTGACTAAGGGAGAGATTTTCTGCAGTAAAAGAAGTGGACTTCTAATTTTTCCAGCAGTTAGATATCCTTCTGGTATAACTAGTCTTCTGTCTTGCATCTGCATATATTACTTCATAAACTGGTTACTTAGTTTAGATTTAACTGCTGTAGGGGCTAAAAGTGTAATTATTGAAAAATAAACAATAAAAAATGTAATTGCTGTTGACACCCAAGTAACTGTTTACATTTTATGTTGCCTGATAACAAGGAACACCATGGGAAAATGTTGTCCCTTGGAATTCTTTCATGACTGCCCTGCCCATAGGCTGAGTACTTGATTTGCAGCATTTGTGAATGTGTGGGCAGAAATTCAGGCTGTAGCTTCATATATATGATGATCAGAAACATGTTGTATTAGATGGAACACCATGATTATGTTCCAAATTCAAGGAAAAGACAGCTGATGTAAGAAAGGTTCTTAAAAGTTTTGTTAAGCACATCTTAACACTGGTAAGCGCTAGTCTTGCACTAGAGATAACAGTGGCCAGTGGCAGATGCTAGAGAACATCAGCAAGAAGCTAAAAGCGGTAAATCTCTCACAAAAAAGTTGAAGTCCTTCTGACCATTGCCTGTATGGTAGTGCTAAAAGCTGTATGCCTTTCTATAACTAGTGGTACATCAGAGTAGCAAAAGCTGTGTCTTATACAAAATGAATTATGATCGGGCCTCTCTAGTCATGACCAACTTATGTGCTCTTCGCTCTGCTTTTAAAGTGAATCTGTTGGTATCCATGTCTTGAACGTATCTTCTTGGCTAGGATTGGTGACCCGATCATAATCTTCTATAACTCACTCTCAGATAGAGCACCACTTTTGTGTACATCCACACTGTCCCTGCAGGGCTTGCATTAACCCTCCCCTTTTGTACGGTACCTGCACCTCTGCACTACAGTCCCATATTCAGACATTATTTAAAACAGGGTCACTATGCACCATGTTCATGCTTTACAAAAACACATACCACTACATTTCCATTTTCAGGCACTTGCATCATATGTTATTGGTCTTTATCTGTTTGTCTTGCCGCTAAATCACTCTAGAGCTTGGTTGCTAAAATGGAAAATAGATGATTAACAGATTGTATATTATATCATTTATTTTAAAAAAATTGGGTTTTACCGTACAGCAACCAGTACAAGCTCATTCAACTGGATTCATGGCAACTTCTTCAGTTTTCTTTTCCAGAATGTCCATGGATGACATATATGCAGCAGCAACTTGGGCTACTCCCCATAGTTTTGTTAATCATTGCAAACTGGATCTGGTCTCCAGAGGTAGAGCATCATTTGGTTCAGTTGTGCACTGGAGTATCCTTCCTTAGTGTCCATCAGGGATTTTAGGTAACTGGGGATTCTGTCCCATTAGTTGAGTATAGAATGAAAATGGACATCATCAGATAAAGAAGTTATGTACTTACCATAATGTTCCATCTATGTTGTCCATTTTCATTCTTCCTCACCTTCCTGCCCACCAAGCCCTATCTTTTCTATTTGCAAACTTATGGAAGAATGATTTTTTTAAGGGACATCACTATCCTTTATATTGAGCTCCAGATATGGTCTATTTCTGTATTGATTGCATGCATTTTTACACCTCCTAATCTATGCACAGTAAATATTTCATTTCTGGTAAAAATCAGCAAACAAGATCTGAGGTACTTTAGTGTTGGTGCATTATGGATAAGGAAGAATCTCAAGAGTTTTGTTTGCCATGACCTTTATAGGTTCATAGGTAGGTACTAGGCTATCTGCCCGAGGGCATGTATAAGCCTAGCCAGAGTGTGTCGGCTTTCGCCACCCCGTTGATTAATTACCTGAGCCTCTGTCAAGCAGAGCCAATGAAGTGATCCCAGGGGTGTATTTTCTGTTACCCATCCACTCGTCAAGACTTCTCTTGAAGAGTGTTAGTGAGGGGCTCTGCTAATGTAGTTAGGAATTTTGTTCCAAAGCATGGGGAAGTCTCTGTGACAGGAATCTATCCCCTCCAGCATGTTCTGTTTATTGTTGTGGTGTAGTTTAGCTCACTAGAGCATGTGGCTTGCAGTGACTTGGATTTCTTTAGGTGGAGCATGTCCATCAATTCTGAGTTGGATATGCCTTTGTAAGTCAGGCAGAGATCACCTCTCAGTAAGCGATATGCCACTGAGTACAGCTGGAGTTTTTTCAGTCGGGCTGCATTGGACATATGTTTGAGGCCAGTAATCCTCTTGATGAGGTGCTTTTGTGGTCTTTCCAGCTGTTGGAAGTGTCTTGTGAGGTACATCCCAAATGGGGCATTGTACTCTATGATGGGTCTGATGAGTGACAAGTAGAGGGGCACTATAACCTCTTTATTTCTAGATGCGTACCCCTTAGTAATTAGATGGGCCACATAGAAGGATTTCCTAACTACTTTGGCAATATGATTGTCAAAGGAGAGATTACTATCTACCTGGGTCTCCAGGTCTCTTATTACCTCTTCTGTATTAAGGGGGCTGCTGCCTGTGTGGTAATTTGTGGCGGTTTTGTTTTTTCCAAACAAGATGACTATGCATTTTTTGGCAATTAGCTTGAGGCCATGACTTTGACACCATGTGTCTGTCTCAGTAAGGCCCTTTTGAAGGATGTTTGTGTCAGCCGGAGAGTCAATTATGGCTCCTAGTTTACAGTCATCAGCGAACTTGGTTAGCCATAGTCCTCCTGTGTTTGCCTGTACCTCTGAGAAATATGTGCTGAACAGTAGGGGTCCCAGAACCGAGCCTTGCGGGACACAACTTGTGACTGGTTTAGAGTCTGACCTGAAGCCCGCTATTCTTACTGCGTGAGTTCTGTCTGTAAGCCAGTTGGCAACCCGTCTTGTGACGTAGTGGCTGAGTCGGATCTGAGGATTGGAACTGAACCCATCAGTTGAGGAAGAATGAAACTGAACAACGCAGATGGAACCTAATAGTAAGTACGTAACTTCTTTTTTATTCCAGTGAAGAGTTAAATGATGGGTAATAAATTAGTTCCTCTTTAAATCTAGTCTTTGTATAACTGTTGGTCTTAAGGAGAGGCAAGTGGTACAGGAAGGTTGCATCCTGTAGGTAGCAGACTGCAAGATGCAGATCACCATGTAATATCCTACTGGATGCGCACTATACAGCTAGGATATTGGGTCTGTCTTGGTATCCTAGGGTCTTTAGGCCACTAAACGTTTTAGTAAGTAAATTGCTGCGCCCCTTCTGGTTGGGTTGTAGCAGCACCAACTGGAGACAACTGGTTTCTGATGTATTTGTGGTCTATACAGTAGTGACCAGAGACCTGTAACTGTTAGGCTAGGAGCACTAATGTAGGTCTTCAGGTATTAAGAGGTCCCAGACATGAATGCAGGTTGAACTGTCTACATTTAAGAGGGTTTAGAAAGATGCATGAATAGTCCCTAAAAACTGCTTACAAAAATATGAAGTGGACCAGAAAATGTACTAACACTTAAAAGACCAACCAGGCATTATTTGATTTGTGTCTTTTCCAATCCCTTCTAACTGCAGAGAGCTTTGCTCACTATATTCATCTAACTGAGGATTTCTGCTTTCTTGCACATGCACTGCACTGAGATGAACACTGATGTGTGTGGTAAAGAACTCTGTGTTAATTTGTCTTGATTTTAAATGCCAGAATTGTTACCGCCCCATTTATGTAAAAAAAAAAAAAAAAAAAACATATTTGTGGTAGTGTCTTTGTAGATCTGTTATTTCCTAACAGTTTGTACATAGAATAAGTAGCTCAGAATTGTATGTAGTTTATGCAGAACTTGGCACCCTTATTTGGACCTTTCTTGTTGTAGTGTAGCTGTGTCGCTTGCTGTCTAGAAGAGGCAAACCTGAACCCCTCACTCAAACTTATCTCCCTCTTCCGCTAAACCTTCTGACACTGACACCTGTGATAGTAGCTCAACATGTTGCAAATGTTGCAATTAGTTGCCTGTGTCTGCAGCATCAGAACTTCAGCAGAGCTGAAATATATGATTTAGAAGATTTTTTTTCTTGGCTTTGACCATGACTACAGGAATAAGATAGCTACAAGCTTTCTTTAGAAAAAAACTTGCTTAGTCTTTCATAAAATCAGAGTAGTCCTAAGGCCAGGTTGACACTTGTCCATCAAGGATGAGTTAGACCTCCATGTGAATCATTCTTTATTTTGCCTGTTTTAACTGTTCCACCATTGTGTGGTGAGAGAGGAGTTTGCACACTTTAAAGGTGAGGAGGGTCAACAGTGGAGATGGAAGGAATCAAACCTGCAATTGCAGAATGAATCTAATTAGCAGCTGATAAGCAAAACATGGTGACTAGTTCAGTCATGTTCACAAGGGGCCACTTACTAATTTGCTACAATCAGTAGTGTGTGTGTGTGTGTGTGTGTGTGTGTGTGTGTGTGTGTGTGTGTGTGTGTGTCATACCTCTTAACTATCCAGATTTTCACAGAATACCCAGCTTTTTGCCTCATATTTTTGGTCTGTTCCTCATAAAAGTCACGTTTTTAGGCAAATCACTAAGGACTGAAATCATTGAATAACTGCACACTTGAGTTTTAGAGTTTGTATGCATAGAAAATGCATACTAAGATGCACCCTGTTGTTCTATCAGCGTTCTAAGTTTAAAAGAGCAATGTTTAAAATCTGCCCCTATTTTGGGCCCTTGTCTCCCCATTATTTTAGGATTTGCCCAGATTTCTTGCACTATGAGGTTAAGAGTTGTTGGTGGGGGGGTTGTACATTGTGCTCTTTCACTGTTATCATTTTTTTGGTCTTTTCTGGTTTTTATGCATGCCTGTATTCTATTCCATGCACTTTGTATTGATGTATGAGACAAGATTACTGATAGCAGGTAGGGAAGTACAAGCTCACAGATTTGAAGGGTGCGTACTCTTGTAGGCTGAGGCTTATTTGGGTGAGGATAATATGTAAAGCATGTGAAGTTACCCAGCACACCTATTTGAACAGCAAATCGATCTGAATGACTTGTAAGTGGTGTATCAGAAGGTATGCTACTGAAAAACCATGTCAGTGAAACAAAAACTTTGCCGCTGTTTTAAACAAAACAGAATTGTTTTTAAGCCATACTCTTGCATGCAGGAAGTTTCACTTTTTGTATAATCGACTCTGAAGTCTTCATATCCAGGGTGTACACTATGACTTGATTGCAGCAAACAAGTGAATGTCTAATTTGATTACTTGTGAATTACTGCAAAATTGGCCTTTCTAACACTGACTGGCTAGCAAATTAGGTGTTTTTTGTTTATGCAGGCAGGGCAGGGAGGGTTTATTAGTAGTGTTTGAAAAAAATGTCTTTCAGAGTAAAGTATGTGCACAAAACATGGTGACTGAAAACGTTTGTTTTGCATCCATGCTATGAAATGTAGTGATCACCTTTTATTACTGCTTATTGGGTCTTTAATTGCATAGATGCCTGACTAGATTTGAAAGATGTTGCATCTGATCTTTCGCGACAGTATGAAGTACTGTTATTGTGTACATTTTGAAGAATGCAGAAAGCTAATAATTTCCTTTTGCATTGTAGGTCAGTTATTATTTTCCTCTGAAAACTTTGTGGAGGTCTTTTTTTGCGGCCTTAGTAGC
The DNA here is from genome assembly GCF_019279795.1 of Protopterus annectens. NCBI lineage: Eukaryota > Metazoa > Chordata > Ceratodontiformes > Protopteridae > Protopterus > Protopterus annectens. Next base: position 114,500,901 of record NC_056749.1, read on the forward strand.
AGCATTTACACTTCGTTCCATCAACCCTTTTGGAAATAGTCGCTTGGTGCTTTTCTACGTGGAGTTCCATACTCCGTGGCATCTTATAGAACTCATTCCATTTATTCTGTTGGGAATATTTGGTGGAGTGTGGGGGGCCTTCTTTATTCGTACCAATATTGCTTGGTGCAGGAGACGTAAGACTACTAAGTTGGGTAAGTACCCAGTGGTGGAGGTGTTAGTTGTGACTGCCATAACTGCTATTTTGGCGTTTCCTAATGAATACACTCGGATAAGCACCAGTGAGCTCATCTCGGAACTCTTTAATGACTGTGGATTATTAGATTCCTCCCAGCTCTGTGACTACGTGAATGTATTTAACAGTACGAATGTCGACATCCTTCCTGACAGGCCAGCCAGCACTGGAGTCTACACAGCGATGTGGCAGTTGTCACTGGCTCTGATCTTCAAAATAATTATCACAATTTTTACATTTGGCATGAAGGTGAGGCAGTGAAGGCTCTGTTTCTAAGAGCACTCTGAATACCGTTTGTTGTGCTGATGTGTAATCAGTTGCCTTTATGTTTGTTTCTCATTTGAATGATACTTGCATTTTTGTGTAGTCCACATGCTTTTTTAAGTAAGGCCAATGGATGATTACTTTTGTTTTTCCATGTTATTTTCAGAATAACAAAACTAAATGGAAAATGAATTTTGGGGGATGTGTTCTGCATCTTGATGTTTAGTAGGAGAGTGTTTTGGGGAGAATGTCAAAGAACAGGTAATTGGGGTATAGGGTGTACAAAATCAGTTGTTGGGAATACAGTTGCTTTGATATAGTGCTGCCTGGTTTCCTGAGCTTACTGTCCTGGTGTGTGTATCCTGATAATGTGGTTTACATAAATTCCTGTGATCCTAAATGCTTGTGTTTTGCAGTGAGGAGTATGCTTGCCTATACTATAATTTGTAAATGTATTACCTCCAGGGTTACACTGACTCAGGGTGAAAGAAATGAGGGGCCTCAGCCCACCTGCACAAAACGTGTTAATTTATACTGTTCACTTTTTTGTACCTTTTTCATATTGCAGCCCCTCACTTGACTATCAGGCCTCTGTACTCATCCCTTCATGAGATTGAGGCCTGAGACTTATTCGTTGGCCTTGGGGCAGGAGTTTAATGCTGAACATTATTGACATTATTGATGAGGAAGACAGTTTTTTTTCTTTCTGCTGCTCTGGTTTTCTTGTGCATGCCTTTTAGATACACAGTGAAAGGAGTGTAATGAGCCTTGGAGAGGATTGCAATATGTCTTAGAGAGGAGGTGTCACCTGCATCCATAAAGGACACAACCTTAAAAAGGCCCTGCTTCCCCTTGATGGAGACATCTCCATATGTTCTCTGTTTTTTGGCAGAGATTCTAATGTCCACCCCAGGCATGCATGCATGTTCAGCCATGTACCTAAATGGGATATAGGAACAGAATTTAGTGTCAGTGGCTCAAAATGTGACAGACTGGGGCCGTTGCTGTGGTGTAGAGGGATAAAGCCGTAACTATGGTCCAGGCAACTCAGGTTGGATTAGCGTCAATGTCATCTGATGTGCTGGCAAGGAGGGGTGAGCATGCCCATCCAAGGGGTGGAGGGTGTCGCTTAGGAGCCTTCTGCATACGATCCATGGTATAGACCAGGGATGTAATGGAGAGATGTAGTCCACATAGAGAACTAGCACTCTGATAAATCAGGCGAGTGCTGGGGGGGGTGAGAGTAGCTCATAACATCTGTTCACGGCTGCCAGGGTGCATTCTTGGTCAGGCTGTGTGATAATGTATCATGCTGGCCTTTGTTTCTGAAAAATATGTAGACTGTGGCTTTTTTCCCCAATATCAACTGCTAAGCAGAAGCATAACTGGTTCAATTAGTGCCCTTGGTTGATGCTGTGAATCAGTGCCCCACTCCCTCAGCTCTTCAGGTGAAGAGCAAAAAAAAAGGGAGGGAGGCATTTCACTGTAATAAGCTATAAGTGATTGGCTTACAGTTAGATCTACGTGCCCCCCTCCCCCCCTCCACAGCAAAAAAAAAAAAAAAAAACTGACGTTCCTTCTACTGGCACACCAACTAGATGGCCAGATGCAAGACATGCCCCCACCCAGAGCCATTCAGGTCCCGTTTCTGTGTCCTGCCCCTACCCCTCTGTAATTTAGATTATTTAAAATTAATAAAATAAAAGGCAAACATTTGCCACAGTTTATACTCTACCTGCACAGAGCACTACAGCACTCATGTTTTAGTTATTTTTTTTTTATACTGTAGCAAACTGCTTGCTACAAATGTAGCAAACATTTGCTATGATTTATACCCTGCCTGCTTGGAGAGCTACAGTGCTCAGGCTTTTGTTAAAAAAAAAATAAATAAAAACTAAAATTAAACTGTAGCAAACTGTTTGCTGCAGTTTAAACCACACACGGAGCTCTTCTGTGCTTAGGTTTGACTGCAAATGCGATACCTGCCCTTAAAAGCCACTTTACATTAAAGAATGATTGGGAGCAGCTGATTACACCCTCCCCCAACATTTACAGCCCAGAGCTGTTGCCCCTCTTGTCCCACCTTAGCTACGCTACTGCTGCTAAGATTTATTTTGAAAATTGGCAGTGCTGTGCAGCGTGGGGGTTGCCTTCCAGAGTTTGCTGTCCTGTCATTGATACACAGACATGTGGTCTGCCCAGGGTGGTGGTAGCTTAGGTGGGTATAAAACATTCCACAGCACTTATCAAAGAAAGTAGGGGTGTTTTAATTTCAAACATTTACATACAGCCGTATATGACAAGTATATAGAAAGCATTTAAAATAATAAACGTATAAATTAATACATTTAAATGCATTCAACCTTCCACATTTTTGCTATAGCAATCTATTTTTCAGTATATTCTTTATATCCCATTTATTTATTATACATTAGTTCTTCACATCCATGTTTCTGCATGAACCATGATAAGTGAAAAAAAAACTTTAGCTATCTCATCTTTCTGTTCCCTCTTTTTCATTTCATATTCTCCATAGATCATATGCAACCTTGCTTCTTTTAAGTTTTTGCTTTGCAATATCCTTTCGCTACATTCCCAAATCATTTTTGTCCTTGTAAATTCTATAGTAAAATGTTACTTTGTATCTTCTGGCCCACAAACTTAACGTAGCCTTCTTTCCTGTGCTTGAATTCTATAGTAAAATGTTACTTTGTATCTTCTGGCCCACAAATATAACATAGCCTTCTTTCCTGTGCTTGAATTCTATAGTAAAATGTACTTTGTGTCTTCTGGCCCACAGACGTAACATAGCCTTCTTTCCTGAGCTTGAATTATATAGTAAAATGTTACTTTGTATCTTCTGGCCCACAAACGTAACATAGCCTTCTTTCCTGTGCTTGAATTGTTACTTTGTATCTTCTGGCCCACAAACGTAACATAGCCTTCTTTCCTGTGCTTGTACTTCATAAGCCTTAACAAAATCACCCACAAGAAACCTTCCCGTTGTCCAAGACCTCTTTCTTTCCTTTTAGTCACTTTGTAATTATTCCAGAAGATCTAGCCCATAAAAATCCTTTAATCTCCTCATAACATGGTGCTTCCTTTTTTCCAAATTCATCTTCTCTGATTAATTTTTTTGTAGTCTTCCATCTCCCTTTTTCCATTAATGTCTTCCTTTTCGGTACACCAGCAGATTCCCCTTGTTTTGTTGTAAAAAGTTCCTTAACTATCTCTTTTCTTATACAAAAACTGTTCTCATAATCCAGTATATGTATAATTCTGGAACATAAAGTACTAGATTCAATAATCCATCTACCTTTTATCTTCTGTTATATACAGCATCCCTTCTTGTATGATTCAGCCTATGACTCGTATTACCACAGATGTACTTTCTAGTAATTTCTTTTTCTCTGTCTATTGGAAATATGAACATTTCTCCCATGTATATCAACTTTTCCAATAATACTGAATGTTAAATACACTATTTTCATAAAGTTCAATCTATAGATTTTCCATAAGTTTGCTGATAATTTTATGTAGTACAGTATCTCTTCCAATTTTTTTTTGTATATCTTCCCCCTGTACTAAAATTTTGTTTCTTGTAAAATATACCCCCCTTCTGGTTTCACCCTATACCCATATGCCCCTTGCTTTCCTCTTTACTCTAACCTAATCGTACATACATTAGATATTCCAGCAGCCTTATTGCTTCCTTTACCCACACTTCTATTAATTAAGAATATAAGTAAATCTCCTACATAACTTAATTGCAAAAGCTTTTATTCTTTTTTTTTTTTTGTTGTTGCTTTCATTTCTACCCCATTTTATGGGTAACATAACTGGATTCACACCTGAATTATGCTACTGTGCTCAGTGGACTTTTTTTAACAAACACCTTTATTCATTTCTGTTTTTATACTTGTCCATGTATGTGCCAGAGCCTTAACCCCTGTACTTTTCTAAATACCCTGAAAAAAAATCCTCACCACTTTCATACTATTCCATAGTCCTGTAAGGTGTTCCGTATTTGAAATCCTCACCACTTTCATACTATTCCATAGTCCTGTAAGGTGTTCCGTATTTGAAATCCTCACCACTTTCATACTATTCCATAGTCCTCTAAGGTGTTCCGTATTTGAAATCCTCACCACTTTCATACTATTCCATAGTCCTCTAAGGTGTTTTGTATTTGAAATCCTCACCACTTTCATACTATTCCATAGTCCTCTAAGGTGTTCCGTATTTGAAATCCTCACCACTTTCATAATATTCCATAGTCCTTTAAGGTGTTCCGTATTTGAAATCCTCACCACTTTCATACTATTCCATAGTCCTCTAAGGTGTTCCATATTTGAAATCCTCACCACTTTCATACTATTCCATAGTCCTCTAAGGTGTTCCGTATTTGAAATCCTCACCACTTTCATACTATTCCATAGTCCTGTAAGGTGTTCCGTATTTGAAATCCTCACCACTTTCATATTATTCCATAGTCCTCTAAGGTGCTCCTTATTTGAAATCCTCACCACTTTTATACTATTCCATAGTCCTCTAAAGTGTTCCGTATTTGAAATCCTCATCACTTTCATGCTATTCCATAGTCCTGTAAAGTGTTCCGTATTTGAAATCCTCACCACTTTCATACTATTCCATAGTCATCTAAGGTGTTCAGTATTTGAAATCCTCACCACTTTCATACTATTCCATAGTCCTGTAAAGTGTTCCGTATTTGAAATCCTCACCACTTTCATACTATTCCATAGTCATCTAAGGTGTTCAGTATTTGAAATCCTCACCACTTTCATACTATTCCATAGTCCTGTAAGGTGTTCCGTTTTGAAATCCTCACCACTTTCATACTATTCCATAGTCCTCTAAGGTGTTCCGTATTTGAAATCCTCACCACTTTCATACTATTCCATAGTCCTCTAAGGTGTTCCGTATTTGAAATCCTCACCACTTTCATACTATTCCATAGTCCTCTAAGGTGTTCCGTATTTGAAATCCTCACCACTTTCATACTATTCCATAGTCGTCTAAGGTGTTCCGTATTTGAAATCCTCACCACTTTCATACTATTCCATAGTCCTCTAAGGTGTTCCGTATTTGAAATCCTCACCACTTTCATACTATTCCATAGTCCTCTAAGGTGTTCCTTATTTGAAATCCTCACCACTTTCATACTATTCCATAGTCCTCTAAAGTGTTCCGTATTTGTTTCTGATCAACATTATCACTTGCTTTCAGTGTGTCACAAGCTATATACTTTCTTCTTTCTCCCTCTTGTTTATAAATCCATTATTTCCTTTATTATAGTTAACAAATTCTTTGCATTTTTTTCCTTTTATCCCCAAAACACCCACTTGCAGTAATTCCCTGGGTTCCACATTGTACCGTCTTTGCATAATTTTTCATTATATATTTTTTAAGTCTGTTGCATAATGTTGCTTCCAGTACTGCATTTTGTAGCATTGTCTTTTTATCAACAAACATGTTATACCTAAACACATCATTTCATCTCTCAACCTGTCTTTCAACTTCATACTCTGTTTTTCTCATTTAAAAAAAAAATGCCCTAACCCATATTCACACAGCTTACTTCAGATTGTTCCCTGTTGTGTCTCATCTTCTTACAATAATATTCTTCATATGCTCTTGTGTTCTTTGTACCTCTCAGTCAACTTTTGTATCCCCTTCCTTGCATTGTGCAGATACTGCCACACGCACCATTACTTCCCTGTTCTTTCATGTTAACACACTCCCTCTCTCCTGCCTGTAACATTAGACCTTCCTCTTTCCTTACCATTGTACTTAAATACCATGTCACCACGTATTGTTTATATTTCTTTGTCTTGAAATCGCATCTGTTATTTTCACTCGTCAGTTCGTATAACTATTTTACTTTTTCATATATTGTGTGTTACTTTCACCTGCTGCCTTTCACACAATCCTTTACTTACTCCGGCTCATTAACAGCTGTATGCCACTCATTGTCAGCTTGTCAGTAAATGTGCTTGTACTTTTATTTGAACTGTTGCCAGTGTTCTGAACATGTTTTATAAAAAGGTTTCATGCTTCTGCTTTCCACACGTACTCTTTCTTTCTTTCATTAACACATCTAATTCAGTATATATAACTGTATTCAGTGATCTATCACTGTATATTTTTGATATCCTTTCCCCTCCCTTACTAATTATCTTCACTGAAAACTGTCCACCTTGCTACAATCTGCGAAACTCACTGTCGTTGTACTCCCTATATTTTCTTTTTTCCCCTCACAGAAAATGAAAAGAAATCTGTTTCATTTTGAATGTAGCTGTCCTGTGCAGATGTCCCTTTCATTCTTGTTTTCATTTGTGTACAGTGTATTACTTACTGAATTTCTTTTTTTTTCTTCCTCTGGACAGCTTTTTCCTCTGTCTTGTATCACAGGTAAGTCCCTCTACAGCCAGAGTGTCCATATTTGACAACACAAATTTTTTCCTTTCTTCAAAAGACAAATTTTTTTCTTTCACAAAATCACATTATTTCCCCACATTTTTTTAAACTCTAACTTTCATACTCATTTCACTGTCTTCCAGCAAACATACAGAAGTAATGTTGTAAATGCCTGCGTACCACTCATACAGTACAAATGTCATTAATTCACTTTTAATCCAGTAAACTCTCAGTTAACCGGCACCCATGGGGATTGGTAGATACCGGATAACTGTAGTTTCTGGTTGCTTGAGAGTTACTATTAAAAATAGTCCTGACTGTTTGGTTTGACTTGTTCTCAGGTTGGGGAGCGGGAATTTATTCCTATCTTCCTTTTTAAAACTCTAAAGCTCTAAAAACGTAAGGTATGTTTCTGCAGGGGAAAACAGAAAGTGCAACACATGAAAATTGTACTGTATTTCTTCGATTCTTTTTTCTAGTTAATTGAGAGCTTACTGTACTGGTTATATTCAATGAAAGCTTAAAAAAATTGCCATTTCCTTTCTGTTTTGTATGGTGTTAACCCCCCCCCCCGTTTAATTTTTTTTTTCTGTGTTTTTTTCTTGTCAGCTGTTGAATTCTTTACATCATCAACCTCTCCTTACCCTACCCTTCAGCCTGCAAACACTCAAACCCTACCCTTCAGCCTGCAAACACTCAAACCCTACCCTTCAGCCTGCAAACACTAAAATCAGTTTTCTACATGTATTTCTGCAGTACTTTTAACATGTTCTTTAGTAATTTTCACTGTTTTCATATTTACCAACTTTTATTTTGCTTTCCGATTCAGCCTCAGACCCAGAAAAAAACATTGTTTTACTTTCAGAACTAAAGGCACATCATCTGCTTTATTTTGCTTCTTTTCGTGCCTCCATGTTACAGTCAGACCATAGGTGCCCTCCTTTCAAACACTTTCTACATTTCATTTTGCTTTGGTTTAAATTATGCAAATGCTCTTGCTGCATTGACTGCATGCAACATCTCTTATCACAGTAAGTTAAAACATACCCAAACAAAGGAGACCTCTGAAGCAAAAACCTCAGAGGCAAAAATACATGCAATTTCCCCAGCCCTCCGCACCACATACCATGCATAGTTCACACACCTATGTCTCACAACCACTAAGGCTTAACCATAAACCCAACATATTAGTCATAGGGGACTCCATTGTGAGACACACAGATGTGCTTCTCACCAGGCTGGATAAGGAGAAAGTCACGGTTAGTTGTCTGTCAGGGGCTAGAATCCACCATATCACACATGCACTCAAGTCTCTCAGCAACAGGTACTGTTATGACTCTGTCATAGTCCATGTTGGTGTGAATGACTCGAGACATACCTCCCTGGACTATATGAAGAGAGACATGATTGAACTCACTGAATATTTGTCCCAGGCAGGTATGTCCCTAGCCTTAAGCAGCATTCTACCGTCACCCAGAATGATGCATCAATACAAACAGAAAATGATTGACAATTGGCTTAGTTTTTGGTGTCATTCCAGGGGGATCCAGTACCTGACAGCCTGGGAAGATATGATCAACAGACCACGATGCTTTGCCAGAGATGGCCTGCATCTGTCTCACTTGGGCTTCTGGCAAAGGCACTTTCCTCCCCCATAGTGCCTTTTTTTAGAAAAAATGATGAGGTTAAAACTACCAACATAAAAATTTCAACAAAACCCAAATTAAAAGTTATGCTGCTAAACGCTAGGAATCTAATCATGAAACTGCACTCATTGCAAGCATTGTTAACCCTTGTAAATGCTGACAACCCTTGTAAATGCTGACATCTCTACAGTCACAGAAACCTGGTTCTAAGCTCTAGAGAGCACCCCAGCCATACCTGGCTACTCATCCTATCATGCCTTCAGACCCCAAACTGTGGGTAGTAAAGCCAAAGGAGGTAAAGTTTCAATATATATTAAACACATACACACTTCCAGGCTGGTCAAACAGTATGATGCACAGGAGAATACTCCATTTGCAGTTAACCATTGACAAGACCACTATACAAATCATAGCTAGCTACCGGCCCCCAAATCTGACTCAGTATGCCCATATTGCCTATCTAGACCTCTTCGAATCTATCAAGATTCAACCCTTTACCCTGATCCTGGGCGAATTTAACTACCCAACATAGACTGGAAGAACTACTCATGGCAGAACACAAATGCCCAGAGGTTCTTTGATTTTGTCAGTGAAAATGCTTTGGAACAGCTAGTCGATACCCCCACAACAGGTGATAATATCTTGGACTTGGTAGTAACCACTGCAGCATCATCCTCCCTTGTAAGATCTGACCATAAAGCAGTCACGTTTGAAGTCACCATCTCCCCCAACCCCCCTCTGGCTGGGGTCAAACAATAAACTTCTACAAAGCTGATTACAGCCTCCTGAGGGATGGTATAAACAGCTTCACAGCCCCCTCCCCCTCTCTAGGAACTGGCACCAGTATCCAAATCTATACGAACATTTATATAGATGCATGGAATCAGGAATAACTGACAGGACTAAATCATCCTCAGCAAGGAAGAGTAAACCTGTTTGGTGGACATCTGCAATAAATAAACTATGTAACAAAAGAAAAAAAATTGCTGTCCAAGATCAAGAAGGAGCAGGTGCCTAATTGGAAGGAGTATCTCCTTAGCCAAAACAAACAAATAAGAGCACTAGTGAAATCATCCAAAGCAAACTTCAAGTCCATATTGACCATATCTAGTAGAGGCAATCTTCTTCACATATGCTCATAATCTCAAAGGTAGCACCCAGGTCTGTTCAGAACTGGTGGTCAAAGACACCACATATACAAATGATGTAGATGTAGTAAATTTGCTGTCTGACAGATTCACCAGAAATTTCACCCCTCTGTCCCCCCATCAGTAAATCAGGACATTCCCAGTACCTGCCCCCTTCCCCTTATATCTAGGGACCAGGTCATCACTGCTGTCTCAAAGGCAAAAAAATACAGCCTTCATGTGACCCGATAGCATCCCAGGCTGCATTCTACATGAACTCGGGCAGGAACTTGCAGCACCATTAGGCACCCTATTCAACCAAAGCCTGAGTACTGGCTGAGTGCGGGGCAGCCACTGTCAACCCTTTACACAAAGGGGAAGCGTCCGCTGACTCAGGAAATTATAGACCTATCAGCATAACTAGTCTGATCTGTAAGGCCATGGAACAGATTATCATGGACCTCATTAACAAGGACATTGGCAACCTTCAAGCACTCGATCCCACACAGTTTGGCATTGTCAAGAGGAGGTCATGTCTGTTAAATTTGTTCGACTTTTTTGAGACAGTCACCAAAGCCATGGACAAGGGTAAGGCAATGCACACCACCTACACTGACCTGGTCAAAGCTTTCGGCACTATTCCCCACTCAGGCATAATAGATAAACTCTCTCAGCTAGGCATCAATCCGTATGTTACCAGATGGGTAGCTAACTGGCTCACTGATAGAACCCACCTAGTCAAAATAGGGGAAGCCACCTCAAGCAGTAGACCCATATGGAGTGGCTTACCGCAGGGTTCGGTCTTGGGGCCTCTCTTATTTGGGATATATTTTTTCTGAGGTACAGGCCAAAACCAGTGGGCTATGGCTGACCAAGTTTGCAGATGACTGCAAGCTGGATGCTGTCATCAATTCCCCTAGTGACGTGGACATCCTCCAAGAGGGTCTCACCCAAACAAATGACTGGTGCCAGAAACATGACCTCAAGCTAAATACAAAAAAATGCATCATCATCCCCCTTTGGGGAGAGTGACGTCCCCAGAAATTATTATATTAATAACAAGGTCCTAAGCACGCAGTCAGTTGTGAGGGATTTGAGCACCCAGATTGATAGCAACCTAACTTTTAACTACCACGCTTCTTCCATTGTACAGAAAGCTTTCTACGTGGCCCACCTCATAAGTAAAGGTATCTCATCTAGGGACAAGGAGATCATAACATCCCTGTATTCTTCCTTTACAAGGCCCATTATTAAGTACAACGCCCCATTTAGCATGCACCTCGCAAAGCACATGTAGCAGCTGGAGAGGCCACAGAGGTTCCTCAGCAGGGGAATCCAAGGCCTCAAAAATCTACCATACACAGATAGGCTAAAAGCTCTGTTTCATACACACTCCTCAGAGGTGACCTCTGTCTGGCATAGAAAGCTGTCTCGGACCCAACCTTAATAAGACTGCTGCATATCCGCAAGTCAAGCTCTACTTGAGTAACCCGCACATGCAGCCTCAACCTGGTTTGTGACCTTAATAGGACTTGTTGGCGGGACAGATTTGTGTCCCAGAGACTCTCCCCATCTGTGGAATAGACTCTCATTCCATGGCAAGCAGAGTACCTCTTTATCCCTTTTTAAGCGCAACCTGGATAACTGGATGGGAAATAGAAAATACATCCTTGGGATTCCACCCGTGTCCCTACTAGACAGGAGCATTGGGTGCTGATTTGTCTATACAAGGGCTAAAGTCTTGACTAGGCTTATACGGGCCTCGGGGCCAATAGCCTTGTAACTTCCTATGATCCTAAGTGTATAAATAACACATATTTGGTTGCCCCATGTCTTATAGTTCCTCTTTTTCCTATTTGTAATTACACATGGAATATTCTTCACGTTATTTTGTTTGCACATATACCCTTAAAATTATTTAATTTCAGTCCCTGCACTTTGAAACTGTTGAATTACTTCTGCAAACATATTATTCCAAGATTACAAATCCTTTTTTTTTCTGTCAACCTGGTACATTTTTCTGACAATTGAAAAGTTTCAAAAGTCAAGTCACAAAGTCTGTCAATCCTTAAATCAATCAGGGAATGAATTTCTGGAGCTTTAAAATCCATGGTTATAACTAATTCATCCAAATCACATACCTGTTTATCGCAACCACTTCCTCCATGTTCTGACTGCCAATATGTACGCTGTCTTCACATGTTGCTGCACTTTCTTTTCGCATTTAGCAACAACTGCATCTTAGGATGACAGTACTGTTTGGGGGGGGGTGTGACTGTCATTAATTAATTCTAAGTGAAGACTAGAGGTCTAATGGGATTTGTCTGATTGTTACTGAGGCAAGGCTGCATGAGGGAATGCTGCACCTGCTGAAGCACACCTCTCTCCATCCCTGGCACCTGCTGAAGCACACCTCTCTCCATCCCTGGCACCTGCTGAAGCACACCTCTCCCCACCCCTGGCACCTGCTGAAGCACACCTCTCCCCACCCCTGGCACCTGCTGAAGCACACCTCTCCCCACCCCTGGCACCTGCTGAAGCAAACCTCTCCCCACCCCTGGCACCTGCTGAAGCAAACCTCTCCCCACCCCTGGCATCTGCTGAAGCGCACCTCTCCTCACTCCTGGAACTCTTTCAGTGTTACGTAGAGGAGAAACCCCCAATAGCCACATTTCTCATGTCACACTCTAATTTTCTCTTTCTGGACATGATCACTATTGTCATGTAGATGGCTGGCAGATGTGGAAGGACAACAAAACAATAAGGAGGTTGGCATAATGGTTAAGGTGTTTACTTTACAGGTACGAGGTGCAGGGTTTGATTTTCACATGGGTTGATTGACTAGGCTTAAAATGGCCCACAAGGGCAGTTAGCCTAGTACTAATCTAGGAACCTATAATTCTGGCTTCATTAGTTTGACAGAAGAAGAAAGGCAAGTTCTTTGTTTGTTTAGTCAGGTATGTTCACATGATAATGTTTAATCCCAGCAGAACACTCCAGGTAGAAGTTTGTATCGTTTGATGCCTTGTTTCGTAGTTTTACATAGGAGAGTAGATTGCTTCACCAGTTCCTCTAGCATGGGTACAAGTCCAAGGGTGGAAAGGGGGTGCATGGTTTCTGGCATAATGTTAAGGTCCAGATAGAAGGTACTGAGTTTGATTCCAACCTCTTATTATTGACCAGGCTTTAAATAGTTTGCAATTTAATATATAGCAATAAATCTATCATGAAATAGTTTATTTATTCATAAAGCTATCATAAAATAATTTATGGACTGTTGGTTATCTTTTCATGTTGCTAAATGTGTGTGGAACCCTATTATTCAGACTTTTTTCTTACACTTGCTATGTTTAGGTGCCCTCTGGTCTCTTCATTCCTAGCATGGCAGTAGGTGCCATTGCTGGCAGGCTTCTTGGAGTTGGCATGGAGCAGCTGGCTTACTACAATAGCGACTGGTCCATATTTAAGAGCTGGTGCAGCCATGGGGCAGACTGCATTACCCCTGGGCTGTATGCAATGGTTGGGGCTGCAGCTTGTCTTGGTGAGTAGATTCTATGTTGAAAGTCACAACTGAATAATTAACAGATCACTACAGATATTCTGTTGTTACAAGCAATTGTTTGATTTTTGCAAAACTTAAAGAAGTGATTAGGTTTATTGGCAGATAGTGCAGAGAATGAAGGCTATGAGCTGTTAGTGAGCTGCTTTATGTGGCACAGGCCTTGATTCCCTGCAGTCTTTTTTTTTTTTTTTTTTTTTGCTTACTGTATGACCTTGAACAAGTCACTTAACCGGACACTGCTTTCAGGGCATTTGAGAAGTTGTGTTAGGCTTCTTAATGGCCCTCTGGACTGCATGTCTTACAGCTAACTATGAACTTATGAGTGGAATTAATAATAAATTCATGTTTTACAAAATACATTGTTATAATGATTTGAATAAAAAATCCATCATATAAGGGATTATATGCATGCCAGTTGGAACATTTAAAGGGCAGCTTTGAGTAGAACCTGAAAAAATGTTGATGAATTGGTTATTAATGTTTTTTAATTTGTTCCACCCCAAAAATGGAATGAGGTAGCAGTACTGCTATGAATTTGTTTTGTAGGCGAGGCTGCTTCTCCCCACAGTGCAAGCATTCATTGTCCCATCAGTGTGACATTGTTTGTCTTTTGTCTTTTTTCAGTGTTTCGTCTCCATTAGCTTTGAGTAGCAGCATATTAAATTAGGATTTTACTTGAATGTCTTTAGAGGAATTGCATAAAAGTGATCGATTACAAATTGGTTGATTGCTGTCACAGGTTCACTTTACAATCTCGAAATACTGAAATCACGAATTTCAGTGCCTCGTGACGAAGGTGTCGAAAGTACAGTTTCCTGAAACTGCATATTATCGAACTTTGAAATGTCGAATCTACAGTTGTGGTGGTGCGCTATGTGAAGTGTAGTTTACTCTGTCTGTAAGGTGTGCTGTCATCTGGGGTATGGGGATGGCTGCTGATGTGTGTTTATAGCTAGAGATTTAGGTAAGCAGATTTTTTTTTTTTAAGGGTTTTGGGTAGGGATTTGAGTGTATGTGAGTGTGTGGGAAGTTTTAGGAGTAGGTTAAGGTAGGTAGGTAAGAGTGTGAGTGTGTAAGTGTTGAAAGTGGTGGTATTTGTACATATGTGATGTGTGTTTGTGCAACAAAAATGTAGAGTGTGTAGCAGTGAGTTTTAGTGTTTTTTTCTTTTTAGTACGACCTGGGAGTTTGTATATATAAGTAGTGGGGGTGTGGGGTGCAGGGGGCTTGCCCCCCTGTTTATATGTAGGTTAGGTGGGTTTGATTTGTATTTGTGTGTGTGTGTGTGTGTGTGTGTGTGTGTGTGTGTGTGTGTGTGTGTGTGTGTGTGTGTGTGTGTATTTTGTTGGTTTGTTGTAGTGTGGGAAGGAAGGTGTATGTGTGTTTGCATATGTGGTGGTGGGTGTATTTTAAATTAGAGCATCACATACTGAAAGTTCGATATTCTGAAGTTTCAGTATTGTGATGTTCGGTTTTATGGGGTTGCGTGATTTTGTGGTTTCTGTACTTTCGTCTCAAGATATTGAAATTCACAATTTCAGTATTTCGAGATTGCAAAGTGAATCCGCTGTCACACACTAAGTGGTAGAGCATGTCCAGTAAAATATACTGTATCGGATATGTCCCAATTCTGGACCCATGTTAAAGCTTATCCCAGAGTTGTGGCATCCAGAAAACAACAGTGTAAAGACTTCTCATGTGGATGATTTAAAACTGCATAGTTCATCAGATGAGGAGCTAGAAGCACAACTGGAAGTGGTTAAAACTTTCTCAGATGGTACAGGAATGTCATTTGGTCTTGATAAACATACAGAAGTAACATTTAAAGCAGGAAAGCTGCAGCGCAAAGAAAATGTCAGTCTGGGACAGGAATGTGATGTAAATATTTGGGAATTGATGAAGGATGGACAATAAAAAAAAATGAACAAATGTTACAAAACTCAGTAAGGAATATTTTTAGAAGACTCAGAATTAATACTGAAAACAACCCTGGCCTCTAGGAACAAAGTTCAAGCTGTAAACCAATTTGCTGTTCCTGTTCTGACTTCCAGTTTTGGGGTGATTGGCCCCAAAAGGTATTGGATCAGTTGGACAGGAAAATGCTTCACTCTTTATCAAATTATATATAAAAATCATTGTATACCAAGACTATATATATATATATATATATATATATATATATATATATTGTTTTGAAGGAGTTTGGGCCGCCTTGAAATTGGTTACATTTACAGAGCTGCAGTTCTGGGACCGCATACATACCTGCTGACCTCATCCGATCCAAATATAGTAAAAGTTTTGAAACATGAAGAGAGAATGTCTTAGATGACCTCCTTGTTTAGTTTAGCAGAAGCATGTTGGTATCAAGCAAGAATGGAAACCAAGCCAAGCAAGTGAATGTGCCAAAAATCAAAAGAAAGAATATAAGGAGAAGGATCAGATGAGAAGGGAAGAAATGTGGAAAAGGTATAAATATAATTTGCTTGTGGAACAACCTCATGTTGATCAGGATCTGATGCATAAATGGGTAAGCAAAGATTAATTTAAAACAAAAGATGAAAAGTTAATATTGGCAGCCCTGGGTACTGGACTACGTACACTATGGTTTACATTGACCATGTGGGAAAAACTGACAAATGCAGGTTCTGTAAAACAAAACTGGTCGCACATCTTGTTGCTGGGTGTTGTACACCAATGGCATAGAGCTTGTATACTGAAAGGCGTAGTAATGTGGCAGGACTATTGCACTGGGATTGTGTAAAACATTACATTGCTAGAGTAGCTGAGAAGCACTGGATACATGAACACAACGTATTATAGAGAATAATGAAGTTTATATCACATGAGATCGCCCATTACCAACAGTTCAACAAATAGATGCGAGTAAAACAGATGTAAAAGTCTATGAGAAGAAGATAAAAGTAGCATTGATCATTAAAATTGCTACACCCAGTGATTACATTGTCTTGTGTACAAAGAGACGCAGTCATAAAATACTAGGATTTGCAGGCAGAAATGAGGGTAGTGTGAAAAGAGAGCACCCAAACTGTTCCAATATTAATAGAAGCAATGGGTTTCATAAAAGAATCTACAGTCATATTTAAATATATTACCAGTACATGTAACTTCGTATGAATCGCAGGAGTCAGTTCTGGGCACATTGCAGGTGCTGTGAAGAACACTTTTTGCTAACACCAAAGATTGAAATAATACTAATTTTATGAACTTTAATCATACATGCACTTAGGAATAGGGTCTATTCCCCTCATAGTATTAGAAACCAAAAGACTTGGAAAAATTAAAGAGAGTGCAAAATACAGTACATCAACATTTACAAAGTAAGTCTTTACCTAAAATATTTAAAGGGGCAATATTTCCAACAATGAAATCGTGTTGCTCTTTTAAGGAACCTGTTTGAATAAGAATAGGTTTTTGTCTCTGAATATTCCAAAGGGACCCCAGAGATCCCCACATCCTGAATAGATTTTTATGGAGAGTGGAAGGTGTTCTCCATTTGATGAGGTGATCATAGATTGAGTTGCTTCTGTGTCAACAAGAAAAGGAAGAGTAGAATTACGTACTATAACATTAACAAAGGGACCTACTTGGTCCACTGGTACCAAAGGAATAGCTATGCCTCCTGTTCATGGCTGCTCTAATGATCTTGCTGACATGTTGGTGGCTGCCCACAGTGTCACCAAATAAATGCAATTGCTCTCAAAGGTTAACCTATTTTCTGAAAGAACAGCCACATGAAAGGTATAGATATAGCTTTAATAATAAATACAATAGAAGACATGAAAATACTGACTATCTATTTACAGTAAACACCAGAGTTTCAATTTCACAGGGAATATAAGAAATAACACAGATGGAAAGACTGAGACAGATTAAAAAAACAGTATTTAATCTCATTATGTCTTCTAACTGAAGAAGTACTGTTCCCTAGTTAAGTTACTTACAAAAGCAAGGCAAGATGAAGTGGGTGAGTGGTCTTTGTTGTCAGGTTCCCCAAAACAGTGTGTCGCTGTAACATCTCTCACTAATATCTAAAATAATTCCAGCGCTGGCTAAAGAATGACATCACATCTGGTCACCTGATTCTGTGGTTCCCACACTACCCCCTGACTAGAAGCCGAACCAGGATCTTGCACAGATGTCACAATACACACCTAGAGCTTTGCAAAGCTTATTCTAGCATATGGAGACTGTAAAACAAATCCTTTCATCCTGCCTGGAGAGAAAAAACAGACATTCTCTGACACCCCAGAGTAGCAGTGAATTCACCACTAAAGATAATAAGAGCCCAGGCCTTTCCCCGACATTGCATCTCTGGCTGCATTCAGGCATGTGAGATAAAATCTTTGTGGCATAAATCAAGTCATTTAATTTCTGCCTGTTTTTCTTAAGGTAAGGTGAGCTGAGCTTATCCCCTTCCCTTCCAGCATCCTCTCTTAACATATATACATTTCCTCAGTTACAACAGTACAGTCTGATATAAATGCTCCTTTTCCATCTAGCAGGACCCACAGCTGATACATTTTTAGCACAAGTAGCTTTACAAATAAATGTTTAACACAAGCATCTGTACAAATCAGTTTGATATACAAATGACATAAAATTCTTTACAAAAATCCGGCTAGCTCTGTTGGCATATGTTGCACATGCACTGCCTTACTCTGTCTAGCATAGCTGGCACTACTTCACAGCATCACAGAGGGTATCTCTCAGCTTTTTATGGTACTTGGATATTTGGCAGAATGGATGGCTGAAAGAATGGATCTGTTTGCTGAGAGAAAGGATATTCATTGTGCCAGTGGTCCACTCTGACAACAGTTAAAGCAGGGGCTTATGTGTTTCCCATGCTGGTGAGTTTGTGATGAAGTAAGAATGTAAAACTTTTGCTGATATTGTCTTAGGGCTTGTTGTGTGAAGAATCTACCTGTACCTCCGCGATTTCACCTTCCCCACCCACTTCACCACAAATTAGTATTAAATTATTGAAGTTGAACATCTACTAATTTCTTTTGTTCTTTTTCTTCTCTGTCTATATTGTCTGCTGTATGTTGTGCTTGGTTAACAAGTTCATGAATACCTAAACTGGGCCACTGTTTGAATTTATTTATTTATTTATTTTTATATGTATTTAAGCTTTCCAAAAAAAAAAGAAACATCTGTTCAGTGTGTAGAGGAAAACTCATTTCAACAGTAAAAAACTCTTTAATAAAAATCAAAGTAAAACAGTACTTAAAGGGACAATCCCAGCGTTTAAAATTCGGGTCCGAATTACAACTCACTAAATTAACGCCCATTTTACTACGTCACTCCCATTCCCACCCACAGTGTCATTTTTCTTTTAAACATCCTGTATAGCTTTGATTTCAATCATGTTTGGGCTCCCAGTGTCAACTACGTGTAGGTTTTAAGTTCCTACCAGGACTTAATATATACCACCAACTTTCTAATTTTGTAAGGTCAATGTTTAAAATCTGTATGTATTTTAACTGTTTTCCCTCCCTGGTTTTAGATTTTGTTCTGATTTAGAGCTGACATGTACATCAGCAGCCAAAGGGCTGCCGAAACAGTATACCGATAAAATCACGTATTGCTGGTATTGGCAGGGTGCAACTTTCTACTTTTAATATCAATAGATACAAACTGTCCCTATTCTTGTTCCATGTGTTATTTTAGGTTTTATCCGGATTTCTTGTTGTAAGAGGCTGAGAGGTATATCAGCAGTCGAATGGCTGCTTTAGGTTTTGTCCGGGTTTCTTGTTCTACGAGGCTGAGAGGTATATCAGCAGCTAAAGGGCTGCCTTAGGTTTTGTCCCGATTTCTCGTTGTAAGAGGCTGAGAGGATCAGCAGCCACAGGGCTGCCTTAGGTTTTGTCCGGGTTTCTTGCTCTACGAGGCTGAGAGGTATATCAGCAGCCAAAGGGCTGCCTTAGGTTTTGTCCGGATTTCTCGTTGTAAGAGGCTGAGAGGATCAGCAGCCACAGGGCCGCCTTAGGTTTTGTCCGGATTTCTTGCTTAGAAACTCATGTTAACTGGAACTGCCTGTAGTGACTCAATAACTCAGAAATGACAAATGAAGCTCGTAATTTCACATGTCCTTACTTGTTATTACTGCTCCAACAGATTAACAGAGCAAAAAGCCTTAAATACCCTGTTACGTCTGGTTCTTGTTTTCATTATTCATTTTTCTTTTGCTTTCACAAGAACGTTTTTTGCAGGCTTCAAAGCAGTTAATCTGTAAGAATCTCATTGCTAACTACTCAGCTTTTCCTTGGTAAAGATAGCTCATACTATTCCGGATTTAAGAAGTCTAAGTGCTTTCAGAAACACAGTAATGTATTTAAAAATATTTGTGTGTTTATTTGTTTATTTTATTTGCTTATTTTATTGAAACATGGTAAGCTTTTATCTCAGAATGTAGCAAATAACTTATTACAGTTCTACAACGCACATTACACGGGTTTAGAGAGTGGGCAACTTTACATCGGTACTTTAATTGGAGAATGAACGTTCTCCAGCAAGCTTCTAATGTACAGGTAATGGCCACTGAAGAATGTTTGTTGTTTCATGGCAGCCTATTAAAGTGCTGTGAATCTCTGATAGTAAGCAAACAAACAGTCACTTTTATTTTATGCTCATTAAGCAGTGTATTTGATGTTTAGCAAATGTAAAATTGAAATAAATAGAGAATATTTAAAAAAATGAAAAATGTGTGCATGTGTATATGCTTGCATGAAAGTGAGAGTGAGAGCGATCCAGCCATTGTTTTATGCTCGCTGAAATTTTAGTCCATCTGGTGTCATTTCAACATGTATCTAAGATGAGAACATTGTTCCCAGTGCTGATTTAAAGCACAAAGTCTGTTTTATGATAGTGACATACTGGGTAAACCTTTTAGTCCTTCTGACTGTTTTCATCGTAGTTCACATTAGATAGTAAGCATAGCTCTGTCTAGCGGGTATGAGGTATTCTATGTAAGCAAATCCATTAGAGCACTCCACACCTACATTTATGAACACAACTACAGAATAAAAAAGGAAATACTTTAAATGCCCTTTTAGGCATGTGTCAGTATATATATGATTTTTGCAAAATATTTATTTTTTGTGTATCAGATTTTAAAGCTAGGAAAAAAAAACAGGGAAGATGATAAACTGAAAAAAAATTATTGGCTGGTTTTATGTAATGCAAATGTCTACCCTTGTTTAAATGATTTAATTAAATTTAAATGTGCATTAAAAAATCTTTATGACATGTGGATGTTTACTACTTTTTAAGAAATATGGCCAAATCAATCATGTGACTAGATCAAGTGATATTTAAATAATTTAATTGTTTGCATGTATCAGTAATCTGAAGACATTTATATTAAATGTGACCCGAGACAAAAGCCCTTACTGTTTTTTTTTTTTTTTCATTTTTAATTAAAGCATTCTTCTTCAAGTGACTACTTGCTACATGTGATTTTTTTTTTACATATACAGAACCGGCATAATAAACTGGTAATGTATATGTGCATCCATCAGCAGCTTTACTCAAGTGAACTCTAAGAAGTCAATTGGCATGCATCATTTACTGGTCAGAACTACAACTATCAGATAATTACTAAGTATTTACACATATGCCATATACTTTACTCTAAAGAAAAAGATGTAATAAATAACTTTTAATTTTAAATGCATCATGTGTATGCCTTATGTATACAAATGAGTCATGGGAATTACAGCAATATAAAATCAGTAGCTGAAAATTCAAAACTGAACTTGAGGATGGCCAGGCAGTGTATATATGTGGTGATCACCTCTTTCAATATCACCACAGTGCTGAATGTTTAAAATTGCAAAAAAAAGTGATAAAAAGTAATTTTATTTGTTGCAGGCAATGGTATAGAGATGTGCAGAGGTGTCATTCCCCAAAAGATGCTCTGGGAGATAAAAGATGGTTTGAAAATCAGTTGTAAAGAGGGAAGTCATGTTACCAGTGAATCAAAGGCGAGTAACTGTGAAGTTTCTGCTTCCTGTTTTGGGAGGGCCAAAATAAGTGTTAAGACTGGAAGTTAATAACAAACAGTCTGTAAACTGTAATAATTTGAACTTTGTAATGTAATGAGCTTGTCTGATGCATTCCGTAGATATTTTGCATTGATTGAAGTAAATGAAGTGGACATTCTCTAAGAGCAGCAGAAGCCATAGGAGCTATTATGTAACATTTGAAGGAAATGTGCAATATGGTGAGATGTGGAAGGACCAGTCTTAGTCTGGTATTTTATTTATTTATTTATATTTTTTACATTGCATTATGAGAAAGGACAAGTATCATAGAGATTATGACAACCAGGGTGACAGCTGGTGGTAGCAGGTCATCCAGTGTTTCTGCAGCAGGAGGTGACTTTATATTAAAAAAAGATGGAATCTTAGGCAACAGGGTCATGTTGAGTGGCATAGACAACAGGAAAAGGAAGCAAAGGTTTTAGTGGTAGTAGAATAAGGGCCTATGATCTTAGCTCTAGAGAGGATTTGGAATTCAAGGGAAAGTATGTTTTGTTAGTAAAGATATGGAACAGAAGGTGGCCTATTAGATAAGTAGTAATGATACACAAGGGGAAGCAAAATCTGTTCTTATATGCTTGTGAAGGGGTTGTGAAGACTACGTTTGGTCTAAGTTCAATTATTTATGCTTTGATAATTAATGTTACATTTTAACACCCATTTCATTTTGTTGGGCTGTTATTTTATTGTCAAATTTTGGATGTGTATTATCAGTAAAGAACACTTGGGGGAAAAGTTCTGCTTGCATTTGTATCAGTTTTAATATGACTATGAGATTTAAGTGCCTTTCTGAAATTAATAAGGAGTTAGACGTACTCCTATTAACTACTGCAAGGGAGAAAGTCCTATACTCTGAATACATGAATTTCTGTATTCCAGTACAGAGAGATAGCAATCTGAATTTTCAGAGCTTTCATATTTATTTCTTCATTATCTGGGTGATTCTCTACATTTGTATATAATTCCAGATGTATCTAGGAGTAGAAGTAATATGTTTGAATTCTTCTTACTAAGCAAATATAAAAATCCAGACTCGAACTATGGACTGTTACTGAACATTACTTCATCTAAAATTTCATATTTACCAAAATCAGAGGTCAGAAATGTAATGACACCATAACTGGTATATCTGACACTAGGAGTTTCATCTCCTTTAAGACAAATACCAGCAGATGTTTAATCAGCCTGACTCATAAAACTTTCCCAGACTACCTTAGCCCTTTACCAACAGTCCCCTGTGCAGAAGGCCTTGTCTGCTGATCACTTCTGCTATGCATTAAAGATAGTCAATCATCTAAACAAGGGTTTTCTCAGTGATATAGGTTCATAGGTTCATACTAAGCTATCTGCCCTGGGGCAATTATAAGCCTAGCCCGATTCTGTATGGCTTACACCACCCCTTGATTTGAGTATACTGTGCCCTTTTTAAGGTTTAGTTTACTGTGCCTCTGTCTAATAGTGACACGGGAGTAATCCCTGGGACAAACCTACGATCCCCCATCCACCTATCGAGATTCTTCTTGAAGAGATTCAGTGAGGTGCTCTGCCTCACATAAACTGGAATTCTATTCCAGAGCGAAGGGAGCCTCTGGGTTATGAACCTGTCCCTCCAGCAAGTTCTATTTATTTCTGTGCTGAGGTTCAAGTCCCTCGAGCGTGTGGCTCTATGGGATTTAGATTTACTGAGGTGGAGCATGTCCATTAATTCTGGATTTGACATAGCTTTGTATTTCAGGCATAGATCGCCTCGAAGTAGGCGGTATGCAACTGAGTAGAGCTGGAGTTTTTTTAACCGAGCAGCATATGGCATGTGTTTGAGACCCTTGATCCTCTTGGTGAGATACTTTTGGGGTCTTTCTAATTGCTGCAGGTGTCGGGTAAGGTACATCCCAAAAGGGGCATTGTATTCTATGGTGGGCCTGATGAGGGATGAATAAAGGGGTACGATTACCTCTCTTGATCTAGATGTGAAACCCTTCGTGATGAGGTGGGCTATGTAGAAGGTCTTTCTAACCACTTTGGCAATGTGGTTTTCAAAGGAGATATTGCTATCAACTTGGGTCCCCATGTCCCTAATAACTTTCTCTGTACTTAATGGGTTTCCGCCTATGTGATAATTTGTGGGCACATTGTTTTTGCCAAAGGGTATGACTATACATTTTTTGGCATTTAGCTTTAAACCAGGGTGCTGGCACCAGTTATCTGTCTCTGTGAGACCTTTTTGAAGGATGTTTGTGTCAGCTGGAGAGTCGATTATGGTGCCCAGTTTGCAGTCATCTGCGAACTTGGTGAGCCATAGTCCTCCCACGTTTGCCTGTACCTCGGAAAAGTATATACCGAACAAGAGTGGTCCCAGGACAGAACCCTGTGAGATGCCACTTGTGACCGGTTTCGAGTCTGACATGGCTCCAGCAACTCTCACTCTGGGTTCTGTCTTTGAGCCAGTTTGTGACCCATCTTGTGACATAGGGGTTTATATTTAAGCTGGATAGCTTATCTATGATGCCAGTCGGGTATTGTGTCAGATGCCTTTGCAAGGTCCAGATAGGCTGTGTGGACTACCTTCCCTTCATTTATGGCTTTGGTGACTGTTTCGAAGAAGTCAACCAGGTTCAAAAGGCAGGATCTGCCCTTGACAAAGCCGAACTGGGTAGGATCTAGTGTCTGTAGGTCCCCAATGTCTTTGTTTATGAGCTCCATGATGATCTTCTCCATAGCCTTGCAGACTAAGCTAGTCAGACTTATGGGGCGATAGTTTCCAGGGTCTGTAGAGGCTCCACCTTTGTGGAGTGGGACCACTGTTGCTGTACACCATTCTGTGGGCACATATACTGTAGTGAGGCTGAGATTGTATAGCTGTTTTATTTGAGGGATTAGTTCCTCTTGGAGTTCATGTAGGACGCAACCTGGGACGCCATCTGGTCCCATGGAAGCAGTGTTTTTTGCTTTGGAAAGGGCAGCCTTCACCTGAGCATCAGAGATGTTTGGGAGGCAGCCCTCTGCCGGGATAGATACTTGCTCTTTTGGGGTGGAGGGGGTGGAGATGTTTGCACTGAACCTGTCTGCCAGGATATTGGCGATGTCTGTGGATTCAGTGTATTTTTTGAAGTTTAGAATCAACTCAGAACAAGTCTGGGAGTTGCACAAACAGACCCTGATTGCCTGCAGAGGTGGGCAGTCAGGCAGCACTTCAGGGACACTGAAAGGGGCTATCCGGTAAAAAATATAATGTTTTTTTTTAATTCATGCATCCAGGTCAGAGTTTTCTTTTTATCTTCTTTATGACTTTGTGGTGCTTATATAACAGTTTTCCTCAGAGTTTTTGTCAACATCCCCCTTCTTGCTTGGGGTCCATTTTTATAGTGAGGGTAGTCTCACTTCATTTGTTTACTATTTATACATTAGCAATATCATATAGTGGCTTTGTGTGGCTTGCAGAAGCTAAGAGATCTGATGTTGTCCTTTTCATTCTTCCTGAATGAATGGGTTATGGATCCAATCCTCAGATCTGACTCAGCCTCATACTTCAGATTTTCGATCCAACTCTGGAGCTCCTCCCTCTACCCATAATGTCGTAGTCCATCCCCAACAGCTCAGATCTTGTTTTCCACCATTGCACACAGATGTGGGATCCTTCTCTCACAGCATTTTTCTTATAGTGTTCTATATTTGTAAATGAAAAAGTTTAATTACATTTATCTTTCTACAGAAGATCCCACAACGAGGCAGCGGAGGACTGCAAAATCAGGGTTTCTTAGATTTTTTTACTGGATAGCCCCTTTCAGTGTCCCAGAAGTGCTGCCTGACTGCCCACCTCTGCAGGCAATCAGGGTCTGTTTGTCCATGAACCCAGAAGCCTGGGCTACTATAAAAAAAAGACACTTGGGTGCTAAAAATAATATCCAGAGGTTGCTTCGTACCTTTTTCCCAGACTCCAGTTTCCAAAAGAAAGAAGCTCCCAGACTTTCCACCCAGTCAGAGGGAAGCTGCAGCACAAGAAATTCAAAAAACTGCTAGACAAAAGAGTCATCCAAGAGGTCCCACCAGACCAAGCAGGATTTGGAAATTACGTTTCTTTTAAGTGCCAAAAATTACAGCAGACCTGAAACCATTTCTGGATCTAATCAAATTAAATCATTTTGTGAAAAAGTCAAAGTTCTGAATGGTCACAGTTTAGTCCATTCTGACATTTCTACACAAGGATGATTGGATGTGCTCCACAGATCTTCAGGATGTGTACTATCACATTGAAATAGACAGGTGCTCCCGGAGGCACTTACACTTTTGGCTAGGAGCCAGTCACTACCGGTTCAGAGCACTACCCTTTGGATTTACTGCATCCCCAGAGTATTTACCAGGTATATGACAGTGTTAGTAGCTCACCAGAGACTGCAAGGATTCCAAGTGTTTCCATACCTAGACAACTGGCTTCCCACTGCCCCAACCATACGTCTCCTAGAACAGTCCAGGAACATTTTGCTCCAGATTTGTCATTCACTAGACGTAACAGTCAATTTTGCCAAATCAAATCTGACACAAGTACAGAGCCTGGAGTTTATAGGTAAACATCTGAACACAACAGCTCAGATTGCTTCCTTACCTTATAGGCACACTCAGATCTCAGGTACATCAAATTCTATCTCATCCCACTCCTCCTGCCAGACTAATTCTTCAAGCTTTAAGTTCTATGGCAGTAACAATAGTTCCCGTCCCTTTAGCAAGCTACTTTATGTGTGTCCTTCAATGAACTGTAGCTGTTCAATGGTCTTTTCTTTGGCAGCCCCTGTCATTTCCAGTCAAACTTGCTGAAATATGCATACACCATGTTCAGTGGTGGATCTGGTCAGACATTTACCTAGGTTGGCCTTTCATTCTTCCTCCCCCATTGGCCACAGTGACCATAGATGCCTCCCATTTGGGGTGGGGGTGTATTACTTGGGAAGGATGGTCCAAGGCATGTGGCTCCCCCAGAGACCAATTCACATATCAGAATTCTGGAGATGAGAGCAGTAGCATGGAGGCTGTTCAAGGTGGTCTTCCTCTAAGGACTATTGCAATTTAAACTGACAATATTTGACTCTCTGGTCTGATACATCAACAAGCAAGATATAGTCTGATTTTACTCCCTCTGCTGAGAAGCTATGAGAGTGTGGCAATGGGTAATCTCCTTCAACCACTTTCTAGTAACAATGCACATTCCAGGAAATCCAACATACTAGCAGACAAACTCAGCAGGTCCATTCTGATGTCTCATGAGTAGTCTCTCAGTCAATCAGTGGCGAAGAAAATTTTTCATTATTGGGGTCACCCTTGCTGTGACCTCTTTGCATCTCCCCATGTACAAGTGCAGCAGGTATTTTGCTCTAATCCCCCTCAGGGGAGCCACCAAGAGATGTTCTAATCCATGTTTGGCCATCCAGTCTCCTTTACGCCTATTCCCCACTACCTCTGATTCTGAAACTTTTACAGAAAAAAAAAAAGTTGAAGAGCCTGGTCATCTTCATTGCCCTTCTCTGGCCTCACCAGGTGTTATTTCCCTTCCTATGGTCTCATCTTCATTATCCTTCTGGATACTGGACCCAACTCCAGACCTTCTGTCACACCCTTCAAGGTTGAATCATCCCAATATCCCAGCCTTCAAACTAATTGCATGGTTTCTCCAGTTCTACTAATAGCCAGACAGCCCAGGCTTTCTTCCCGAGTACATGCCATACAATTATCCTTGCAGAAAGACTGCACCAAAAGGATTTACAAGAGTAAATGGAAAAGACTTTCTTTCTGGCTTCTGAAAAATAACATAGATCCTTCTATTGCCCCTATCTCTACTGTACTAGACTTTCTAGCTTCTCGTTTCAAAGAAGGTGCTAGTTTTCCACAACCAAAGTACAAGTGGCAGCCATATCACATTTTCATGCAGGGAACAAAAACTGCTTCCAAGTTATGTAAGGCTTTCTTAAAAGCACCTTCCTGCTTAGACCTCCAGGAAACAATCCATCACCTACCTGGGATTTGACAGTGGCACTCCAAGGTTTGACTCAACAAACCTTTGAACCTACAGCAAAAAAAAAAATGACAAAGTTTCTGTCTTGGAAAACAGACTTTTTAGTGGCCATCACCTGCTAAAAGGATCTCTAAACTACAGCTCTTTCATCAAAGACTCTTTACATTATCTTTTGTAAAGACAGGGTTACTTTACGGACTAACCCTTCTTTTTTACCTAAAGTGGCTTCTGAATCTAACATTAACCAAATTATTCATTTGCCAGTCTTCTCTTTAAAATTTAAAAACAAAGGAGAATACATATTACATCTTCTGGATGTGCCTAGACAATTATGTTTCTGTTTACACAGAACAAGAGAATTCAGAAAATCAGACCAGCTGTTCACCTCCTTTTCATCAAGTCAGCTCGGTTATGCAGATTCTGAAGTTACATCAGCTAAATGTATAACTAACTGCATTTCTTGGATATATTCCCAACAGGGTCTTTCTATTCCAAGAAGTCCTACAACCCATTGAACCAGATCCATGGCCACTTCATCTGCTTTTTGGTCAGGAACTTCTATCAATAATATTTATGCAGCAGCAACATGGTCCAGTGCTCATACCTTTATTACCCAATACAAATTGGACTAAATTTTAAGAAGTAGAGATGCTTTTGGTTCAGTGGTTCTCTGAAATATCATTCCATGAAGGCCACCCAAGATTTATGTAGCTGGGGACTCTGCCCTATTCACTGAGGAAGAATAAAAAGGACAACATCAAATTTAAAACTAATGTGCTCACCATAACTAGGCATCTGATCTGTGCTGTCCATTTTCATTCTTCCTCAAACCCCCCCCCCCTCCATCCTCCTTCTTGAAATTTCTGAAGTGGCCTAATAGTTTCTTCTTGAAACCTATAGCTCTGGGTTTGAGCTCTCTAGTGTCTATTTTTCTCTCTAACTACTTAATGTAGGCTTTATGGCAGCAAATTCAATCTGAGGTGTTGGCAATTGACTAAGGCATTATAGGTAGAGGGAAAAACTCAAGAGCTGGATATGAAGTAGGCGGCCAAGTCAGATCTGAAGATAAGATCTGTAACCCACTCACTGAGGAAGAATGAAAATGGACAACACAGATGCCTAGTTATAGTGAGTGCATAACTTTTAATTCTTTCTAATTATAGATAAAGTTAGAGTCTCGATTACTTAGGAATTGTACCTGTGGATAGTAGATTCCACTCAATGACAAGCACTCTAAATGTCTTAAATGTCTTAAATGTCTAGTAGATTCTCATTTTTAAGAAGCCAGTTCAGTCTGTGCCTTCTTTAAACTCACTGCCATTTGTTTGTGTCTTACGGCTTTTCCCGGTTAGGGGCCGCCACAGCGGAACTCCAGTCCGCTAATGACTGGCAGTAGATTTTTTACGTGCCGAGTTTGCCAGCCCTGATACACAACCTTCAACGAAGGTACGCTCTTTCACGCATATCTCCACACAGAAGACGCTCTAGCTAAGAATCGATCGGCACAACGTCTTGCTGTGAGGTGACAACGCTACCGCAGCACCACCACCGCAGTACTTTAAAACTCACTGCCGTTAAACAGCATAAATATAAACCTTATCATAAAAAGATTATGTCTGCACCCATGTCTGACTCCATGGCTTCCCCTTCCATCACAAAAGCTTTTTTTATATGGAAACTACCTGCTGTGGAGGATACTCCTTCAGCCTCCAAAAAGCCTAAAGTAGTGTTTCTGAGGATGTTGTTTTCATTTATTCTACTTCAGCATCTGTTAAACATGTTTCTGCTGTGTCTTCTCTCAAAAGACCTTCTCCCTTCTGACCCAAAAGTGTTGTATCTTTTACCTTACAACAGGAGCTATTTACTCCCAGGTCATCTTCCTCTATGTTTGGTGGACCCTATAGTTCTTTTTCAGTCCAAATGGACAACATAAAAATGTTGAAGACAGCCTTTAAGATGCAGCAGATTTTGGGCATGTGCTTGCCCCTGCAATCATGTAGGGTTCTAGAGTACCTTCATTACCAAATTTCTCCAACTTAGTTCCTTATCTTGTCTCTCTCAAAGTTTATTTGAGCATCAGTACCTACTCTTCCGTTAGTCACTCTGCTGACTTGGGTATCAATATAAAATGGCTCCCTCTGGATTATTCCCTTTAACCTTGATTGTCATTATACTGACTGAGACATTGGCATCAAGGATTCTAGTCTCAGTTTCCTCAGGGTTGGTTCCTGTCTCAGTGTCATTGTTTAATTATTCAGTCCTAGTCTCAGTCCCTTTTGTTTTGAAATTGAGAATAACGTACCTGAACTTAGCCTTCCAGGCAGTTCTAACATCAACCGATATGTTGACAAACCAAGTAAATGACAAACAACTGAATGAATCAGCTGATAAAGGAACCAAAACTCCACGTAGTAAATAAAAGCAACTTTAATAAAAACAAGCAACATGAAGCGATTTTTGTCCGGTCCTGTGACTGAACTTCTTCAGATAGTAAACATATGATTAGCAGCATTTAAATATCTTTGACACACACCCCCATGTGACCGTAGTCCAATACAATGTGGCAAAACACTTTCAAAACATTAATACTTCAAACCTTAAAGTTCTAACAATACAAATACCCAATGAAGAAAATGTAATAAGAATTTTTAAATTAATTTTTAAATTAAAGCTAAAATATGTTCTTAACATTACATCATCTCTAACTAACAAACTTATCAAAAACCATAAAATGTGTTTAATATGTGTGAACTACTTATCAACCGATATGTTGGTACACACCTTGACATCAGACTATTTGATTCATTTGGTCATCCTGGACCTTGGCAGTGATTTTGTTGGTCTCAAGAATGGGGTCTGATTTGTGCAATATTAGTCTTTACAGCTTGATAGTCCCCAGCTCAGTTTGGGGTGACAGGTCATGGCACCTGTGATGCAGGCATATTGGCATGAGCTACCCCTCAAGTGTTCCACATCATAGCTCATCTTCAACTCTTATCTGTTATCTGCCTTGCTTCCCCTCCTCACCTAATACAGAAGGATAGGTGTCTCAAGACAGTGTGCAAGTCCTATGTCCAACATGCAGTCTTCTTCCTCCTTTGCCTCTGTCCATCCCAGGACAGTAGGTAAAGCCACATAGAAGAGGAAGCATGTAGACTCCCCAGAGCAGTCTTTCACCCCCAGAAATGGATAAAAAACAGATATCTGACTCCCCTACCTTACCTCCTGATGACAACAGATTTGGAGGGATTTTACAGTTCATCAGGATCAAAGCCAAGATGCCTCAGGGCATCCCTTCTGAAAACAAACCACATCCTACTTGAGGGTTTCCTGTTACTCAGGTCTTCCTCTCTGGTTGTACCACTACCTGACAAAATGTTACATAGCATTACATGACCTAATCACTTAGAGCCATATTTTACACCATTGAGTGGTTAGCCCTGCCACAGCATGCAGTCTGTGATTTGTGTTCTTCTATCTTGAGAATACTGCGTACCACAGCAGATGCCCAAAGCAGTTGATCTATACAATAGCAAAGAACAGGGCACTGGAAGCACTCTACCACCTTCTGGAAAGTGATTCAGTATGTGACACAAAGAGTGGCCATATCAGGTTTGAAAGCAAAGAAGATAAAGATAGTCAGACACCCTTCATAAGGGATGCCAGCAACAACCTGCTCACCAGACCACAGGACATCAAAGGCAGATGGAAAGAGTACTTCCAGTAGCTTCTGAATGAAGACAACCCCTCAGAAGCTGTAATGCCCCAGACACAGCCTACAATAAGATGAGAAGAAGAGGAGCCCACCCTAGAAGAATTTAGAATAGCACTAAAGAAAATTAAGTCAGGGAAAGCAGCGGGCTCAGATGAGATCACAGCAGATATGATAAATAGACAGGGGAGAAATGGCTTCTGAGGATACTCATTGTGGTGTAGAGAAAAGGTGTATCCCAGATGACTGGAGAAAAAGCATACTTGTTCCAGTGTACAAGAACAAACAGGTCATCCACATCTGTAAGCAATACAGAGGTATCAAACTCGTGTCACATTGCATGAAAGTTCTGGTGAAAGTAACTGATAAACAGATACGCAAAGTAGTAGAAAGTAAGATGGGAGATGAGCAGTTTGGGTACAGATCAGTATGCATCACAACTGACCTGATGTCTGCAGTGAGACAGATAGTTGCGAAGAAGCTAGAGATGAGGAAAGAGTTCAACTGGGCACTCCTAGACTTAAATATAGAACACTATAAGAAAAATGCTGTGAGAGAAGGATCCCACATCTGTGTGCAATGGTGGAAAACAAGATCTGAGCTGTTGGGGATGGACTACGACATTATGGGTAGAGGGAGGAGCTCCAGAGTTGGATCGAAAATCTGAAGTATGAGGCTGAGTCAGATCTGAGGATTGGATCCATAACCCATTCATTCAGGAAGAATGAAAAGGACAACATCAGATCTCTTAGCTTCTGCAAGCCACACAAAGCCACTATATGATATTGCTAATGTATAAATAGTAAACAAATGAAGTGAGACTACCCTCACTATAAAAATGGACCCCAAGCAAGAAGGGGGATGTTGACAAAAACTCTGAGGAAAACTGTTATATAAGCACCACAAAGTCATAAAGAAGATAAAAAGAAAACTCTGACCTGGATGCATGAATTAAAAAAAAACATTATATTTTTTACCGGATAGCCCCTTTCAGTGTCCCTGAAGTGCTGCCTGACTGTGACCCCATTCTTGAGACCAACAAAATCACTGCCAAGGTCCAGGATGACCAAATGAATCAAATAGTCTGATGTCAAGGTGTGTACCAACATATCGGTTGATAAGTAGTTCACACATATTAAACACATTTTATGGTTTTTGATAAGTTTGTTAGTTAGAGATGATGTAATGTTAAGAACATATTTTAGCTTTAATTTAAAAATTAATTTAAAAATTCTTATTACATTTTCTTCATTGGGTATTTGTATTGTTAGAACTTTAAGGTTTGAAGTATTAATGTTTTGAAAGTGTTTTGCCACATTGTATTGGACTACGGTCACATGGGGGTGTGTGTCAAAGATATTTAAATGCTGCTAATCATATGTTTACTATCTGAAGAAGTTCAGTCACAGGACCGGACAAAAATCGCTTCATGTTGCTTGTTTTATTAAAGTTGCTTTTATTTACTACGGAGTTTTGGTTCCTTTATCAGCTGATTCATTCAGTTGTTTGTCATTTACTTGGTTTGTCAACATATCGGTTGATGTTAGAACTGCCTGGAAGGCTAAGTTCAGGCATCATATTCTCAATTTCAAAACAAAAGGGACTGAGACTAGGACTGAATAATTAAACAATGACACTGAGACAGGAACCAACCCTGAGGAAACTGAGACTAGAATCCTTGATGCCAATGTCTCAGTCAGTATAATGACAATCAAGGTTAAAGGGAATAATCCAGAGGGAGCCATTTTATATTGATACCCAAGTCAGCAGAGTGACTAACGGAAGAGTAGGTACTGATGCTCAAATAAACTTTGAGAGAGACAAGATAAGGAACTAAGTTGGAGAAATTTGGTAATGAAGGTACTCTAGAACCCTACATGATTGCAGGGGCAAGCACATGCCCAAAATCTGCTGCATCTTAAAGGCTGTCTTCAACATTTTTATGTTGTCCATTTGGACTGAAAAGAACTATAGGGTCCACCAAACATAGAGGAAGATGACCTGGGAGTAAATAGCTCCTGTTGTAAGGTAAAAGATACAACACTTTTGGGTCAGAAGGAGAAGGTCTTTTGAGAGAAGACACAGCAGAAACATGTTTAACAGATGCTGAAGTAGAATAAATGAAAACAACATCCTCAGAAACACTACTTTAGGCTTTTTTGGAGGCTGAAGGAGTATCCTCCACAGCAGGTAGTTTCCATATAAAAAAGCTTTTGTGATGGAAGGAAGCCATGGAGTCAGACATGGGTGCAGACATAATCTTTTATGATAAGGTTTATATTTATGCTGTTTAAAGGAAAATTT
>NC_056749.1:114534752-114550213 GCF_019279795.1 Protopterus annectens
AATTAAGCCCTTATCGTTTAGGACAGGGTATTTCATCATCACCATAATCCCCTTTTCCCATTTACATGGGGTCGGGTATCATTACTGTCGCCAACTCTCTCGATTCAGTGCCACTCTCCTGCCTTCTTCAACACTCATGCCTGACTGTCAGATCTCTTTCACACAATCCATCCACCTCTTTGCTGGACGCCTCTTCCTCTTACCTTCTTTGCCGTCTGTCCCAAATCTCCGTCACCAGATTGTCTTCTACTTTTCTACACAGGTGCCGATACCATCGTAATCTGTTCTCTTTTATCTTTTATGCAATTGGAGCTACTTTGGCTTGTGGCCTTATGTGCTCATTTCTTTGTCTGTCCCACACTGGGCTTCCTACCACCCTTATCAGACACTTAATTTTCAACAATTCTAGCTTCTTCAACTGTTCTGCCTTTACGCCAGGTATTCGTATCATACAAAGTACCGCCTCCACTCACTGTCTTGTACACACCTTACTTTTCAGCTTCTTGGCATTCTTCTGTCATACTACACCTGATACTCTATGCCAGTTGGCCGCAGCCCCCTCTGATTCTAGCTTTGACCTCTTCATTCAGACTACCCTTCTCCTCAACCACCCTCCCAGATACTGGAGCTGCTTACCTGTTCCACTGTCTTCCCATCTATCTCTATTCTCAGCTTCTTCTGATTTCCCCCAATCTGCTGCCATTACTGTCTTATTCGTGCTTAGGTTTCATCCCATGTGCCTTCAGATTTGTATCCCATTCTCCTATCCTTGCTGAAGTTCCCAGATCAGAGTCTGCCTGTACTGCCACATCAAGCCTCCGCATACAGCAGCTTGTTGCCTGACCCCTCCAACCGCCGCCAGATGTAGTCCATTACCAGTATGAACAGCAGTGGGCTCAGAGCTGAACCTCAGGTATTAATCTACTCCCACTGAGAACTCCCCCTCAGTGAGGCCAAACATTGCTTGTACTTCTGAGTCCTGGGTCCTTGTACATAGACTGTACTAATTCTACCACCGCTTCTGGGACTTCAAACCACCGCAGTACTCGTCGGCATCAGCTTTTGGGACCTTGTTTGCCGATGCCCAGCTTCTGACTCTCTCCTCTCCAGTTTCTGGCATCTGTCTCACGCAAACATTGGGTCAATTGTGCTGCATCCCGATCTGAATCCTAACTGTTCATCTCCATCCCACGCCTACTATTCACATATCCGCTTATCAGTCACCCTCCAGAACTTTCTTGCAATGGGTAGGAGTTTGATGCCTCTGTACTGTCCACAGTTGCATGTCCCTTGTTCTTGTACACCGCATGAGTATGCTTATTCTGCAGTCATCTGGAATACCTTCTCCACACTGCAATTAGTACTGTCAGAGCCATTTCTCCCCTAGCCCCAGCATCTTTATCATATCTGCTGTGACCTCATCTGGTTTCCTGCTGCTTTCCCTGACTTCATTTTCCCTTCTCGTGGCTGCTCTTACTTCTTCTGCAGCCGGGCTCCTCTTCTACCTCATTGTAGTATTGCTTCCTTCTGGGCAGTACCGCTTCTGTGGGGTTTTCTTCATTCAGAAGCCGCTGTCACTTCTCCATCCGCCTTTGATGTCCTGTGGGCTGGTAAGCAGGTTGTTGCTGGAATCCCTTGCGAAGGGTGTCTGGACTATCTTCTTTATCTTTCTGTCCTTGCCTTGCAACCCTGGTATAGTTTCTTTAAAAGCCCTTTACTGAGTCACTTTCCAGAAGCTGTATGAGTGCCTCTGATGCCCTATTCTTTGCTATTGCAACTTCTTCTGCGTAGTTTCTTTTGTTAGCCAACCAGTAGTCCTTCCTTCCTAGCTTGGTCAGTCTTTTCACTTCCCACTTCTTCCCTGCACTCCTTCTTTCTTTTGCTTACTTTCTGCACCCTTCTGCATTCCACCACCAGCTTTCCTTATGTACCTTATTTTCCATTTCTCGCCGCCACATATTTTTTTTTCTGTAGTCCTAACACATGCTGTTTTTAGGGGCGCCGCCACTCTTCTTCAACTCCACCTATTTCCTCCTCTTCTTTGGGGTAAAGCTAGGAAAGCCCTGAGTAATTCCTTGAACTGCTGTACTTTCTCTCCAGGCAACTTCCAGGTCTTCTGCCTGGTCTCTGTTGACCTTAGAGGCCTTCTCTGACCACTGCTTGCAGCTGAGTTGTGGCAACTTACTGGTTTATGCTGTGAACCGGATTGTTTCACTAGGGGATAACTTTGCAATCATGGATTCTACCCCTCAGTGGTTTTTCCTTACTAGGGAGGAAGTCTACCTGAGTTGCATGTTGGCTACTCTTGTATGTGATCTTGTGGACTGTCTCTCTTCTGGAACCATGTGTTGGCTACTATCAAGCCTATTTGCCAGACAGAAGTCTTCAGAATGGCTTAAGCAGCTTTCTTTATTCCTATTGCTCCACCTATGTGACTCCAGCAGTCCTCATATCCTGTTCTGTCTGTCCCCGATATGTGCATTTAAGAGCCACCCATTATCAACATCAATTCATGTTGTCCTAGCTTTATCCTAGTAGGGTCCTGCAGCTGCTGTCTGACTGCACACTCTTTTCCTCACTATCACAACCCTGCTGTAGGGCATAGAGCTGAGTGCTTATGGAATACTGTCCTATCATTACATCTTTCAGTCTGATTGCCATGAGTCTGTCCATCAATTCTGATGATATCCCTCACTGACTTCTGAAGCCTCTGTCTCACCACAATTCCTACTCCATTTCCCCAGCAGCCTCGTCCACCCACCTGAGTAGTAGAAGTCTGGATCCCAAGCCAAAGTGGCTTTGTTGCACTGCCCTTCCACATCTTGTCTCCTTGAATACATAGAGTGTCCAGCCTCCTCCGTATCATCTATGTCATCCACTTCTAAAGCCAAGGCGTCCTGTTAGTGTAAAACCTACATTACATAACAATTCTCAGTTCATGTTTGGCAGGTTGGTTGGTTTTTATCATCCAGCTTTTCACTGGGAACAGAGCTACTCCAGGTAACCCAGGGCAAGGCAATCTAGACAATCCGGCTTACAGGGGCCAGTAGGCCTATTGACCCAGGGCTGCTGGGCTTTTATGGTGGGCACACACTGGCCAAGCCAGGGACACATATACCCCTCCACGTTCAAGAAGCATGGGTCCTTGTGTGGGTCAGAGTAGGCAGGTCCTCATTGCCACTTACTCAGCCGTTCAACTACCCATGCCCATTTTACACAGTCAACATGACCAAATCACCTAGAGCCATATTTTACACCGTTGAATGGCCTAGGCCCTGGGCCCACAAGCTGGCTGCAGTTTGTGATCCATGTTCTCCTGTCTTGAGGTGATACTAAGCCACCACAATGGCCAGATGCCCAAAGCGGTTGGTCTTTTGCATAACTCTTTTTCCCATTGGGCACCATGTAAGTCTGTGCTGCTGCCACAGCCCATTCATTAAGCCTGGTGAGTTTGAGATGGAAAACACCTCAGCATGTTTTAGAACATGGGAGAGACCCCACAGAGACACAGAGAGAACATGCAAACTCCAAACAGGCATTAATTCAGGAGATAGGCCGATGAACCTTGTACCTTGTGCATTGGGCTGAAGATCTTAACCACTAAGCCATCTGGGGTGGCTATTTCGCTGCCTAAATTCCCTGATGAGGAACCTTTGTGGGTGTTCAGCTGTTGCTTGTGTTGGTTAGGTATATGCCAAAGGCGGCATCGTACTCAGTGATGGGTCTGATGAGAGCTGAGTAGATTGGTACTAGAAGTATAACTTGTACCTGGATGCCATAGCCTTACTTATAAGTTGAGCTGAGTAGATTGGTGCTATAAGTATAACTTGTACCTGGATGCCATAGCCTTACTTATAAGTTGAGCTGAGTAGATTGGTACTATAAGTATAACTTGTACCTGGATGCCATAGTTTTACTTATAAGTTGAGCTGAGTAAATTGCTACTATAAGTATAACGTGTACCTGGATGCCATAGCCTTACTTATAAGTTGAGCTGAGTAGATTGATACTATAAGTATAACTTGTACCTGGATGCCGTAGCCTTACTTATAAGTTGAGCTGAGTAGATTGGTACTATAAGTATAATTTGTACCAGGATGCCATACCCTTCCTTATAAGTTGAGCTGAGTAGATTGGTACTATAAGTATAACTTGTACCTGGATGCTATAGCCTTACTTATAAGTTGGGCGACATAGAAAGATTTTCTCACTATCTTTGTTACATGATGGTCAAAAGCCAGATTACTGTCTAAAATTTCCCAGGTCCCTAACTATCAGCTCGACTCTTAGGGGCGTTTTATCAGTGGAGTAATTTAACTTGGGTGGACAGTTTCCCAGTGGGAATTATAATGCATTTCTTGGCATTAAGTTTTAAACCATTTAAATTTGGCACCAGTCATTTGTCTGCTTTAGATCCTCTTGCAAGATGTTTGGTGTCTTGGAAGGGGGAAATCTGTGACTTGTTTGAATTCTATACAGTCATCTACAAACTTGGTGATCCAAAGGCTTTTGACATTAGCGTTGAATTCTAAAGAGTAGATGCCAATCAGGAACTGTTCAGCATGGAGCCCTGAGGTACTTAGCAGGTGACCCGATCTCTTGGTGGAGGTGGGCTCACCAGTCCTGACTTCTTGGGTCCTAAATGTGAGAGCTTCCTGCAGTCCAGCGAGTTGTGTAGGAATGTATGCCTAGTTTGGAGAGTTTATCAACAATGCCTTGAGTGAAGTGTTGTGTCAGATGCCTTAGCCAGGTCAAGGGATGCACGGTATGCTCTGTTTTACATTCATCCATTGTCTTGGCATGACCCAACTCTTGAAATCAACCAAAGTTAAGTAGGCACAACCTTTTCTTAACTTTAAAGCCAGACAGGATGGGTCCAGTGTCTGTAGGTTGCCTTTCTGATAATTTTCATAATAATGTGTTCCATTGCTTTGCATATTAGACTCATCAGACTGATTGGTCTGTAGATGTTCATTGTGCATACAGCTGCAGTCATTACAGATGGAGTTAGCCTGCAAGATCAGGCGAGTCCCTTGATGCGACCAAATTCAAAGGGAAGTGTAGGTCCGGTAGGTTGTCGTAGCGCCGCTTCTTCCTGACGTCAGTGCGGCAGGGGTATAAAAGAGGCAGCTTCGACACCATTTTCCCTCTAGCTCTTTCTTGCGTAGCGGTGCCCCGGCAGAAGCAGTTAGCAAGTGCCGGGTTAGGACAGCTCCTGAGATTTACGAAAGTATTCAGCTGAAGTCTTCTTTTAAACCAAGCACCCCTATTGGGGAAACTTTTTCTTGCCTCTAGACCGATGTCAGACAAGTTAATAATTGCATTTCTTGTGGGAAGCAAATACCATAAGTGATTTCCTCTTTCTGTATACGCTTGCTTAGGCCCCAGACCATGCGGCGTCTCGGCCTGCCAGTTTTGTGCTAGATTCAACAAGCGCATCTATTAAAAGCTACCGGGCGGAGTTCACCCTTCATTATTTTGGCAAAAGAATTTAATTATATCATGTCGCCGGATACACGACACCAGTTTTGAGCAAAGATGCAAGATAAGGACCGACATCGAGGTCGCTGAGTGACTGCAAGACCCGCAGCAGGCTTCGACTACGGTTCTCGGTTCTCCAGTGAGCGCCCTAAAGCCCCTGAGTACCGATGAAACTACATTACTGGTGACTTCAGTACCCGAGGTGGGTCGTGCAGAGCTCTTGGTCTCCATTCCTACTGCAGATACTGATGCCACTCTTGGCGGGGAAACTCAAAATTTAGTCAGGCCTGCCAGTTCTGGGGGCGTCTTCAGGCCTTCCACCTTCTCTATTAAATCCTTCACTAAATCTAAAGCAGCTGCATGAAAACTAAAAAAACAGGGTCCTCAGACCTCCTCTCAAGGCCCCATGCCTAAAAAGCAGATGCTTACAATGGCTGAGGATTTGATTACTCTCATCAGGGGTTCTCAACCCCCCTCTGACAAAAGATCCAGACTAGAGGAAGACTACCCTTCCTCAGACCAGGCTTCTATTACCTCAGAACACTCTGAGGACCAGGATTACTAGTCCTTTGAAGACTCTGATGCTGAGGAAGTCTATTCCCTCGGTCTCCCCCCCTGAGGACTACTCTTTTGGGGAAATCCTGCATACATTGAGGGAACACTTTCACTGGGAAGGCCAAGATTACTCAGATTCCAAGAAAAGGCTCAGGGAATTTCTACTGCTCCCCCAGTATAGGCCCCTGGCTATCCCTCCTGTTTTAGATATTTTGGATGATGTGTACACAGAAGCCAGCCTTAATCAGATTCTTTACCTCCAGCCCTGTTAAACCAGACAGGTATTACCGGGTTCCTAATTCTCACCAGTTCCTTTATAAAAGCCATACTGCTGACCCAGAAACTATTTCACAGGGTCCCAAGGGAATAAAGGCCTCTACTGCTAAAAAAACTTTTACCTTCAGAGAGATTCCAGAGCATTAGAAGGTGGGGAAAAGTGTATATACCTCTGCCACTTTAACCATGAGGGCATTAAACTGTCAATTCCATATGTTAAAGTACCAACAGTTTTTGTTATCTCAGTTGGAAAGCAAAATGACACAAACAGAACAACCAGATTTGAAAGAGTTGCAGGATTTGTTGCATGGTGCAGAGCAAGTGGGTAAACATACCTTGCAGTGTGGTTTTGATGCTTTACAGGCCTCATGTAGAGCTGCTGTCACGGGTCTGTTATCGTAGACATGCTTGGCTCAAAACAAACCTTACCAGATCATGTCAAAGCAAAGTTATTAGATGCACCACTTCAAAAGATGTATTGTTTGGTGTTAAAGCTGAGGATGTACTAAAGAACGGAGGAAAAGCGAAATCAATGCAAACAGTGAAAGATTTCCTGCAGGTACAACCTCCATGCTTCAACAGAAGCTGGCCTTCAAAAATTGGTCCTTTCCAGCCACGGACAGACCTCAAAGGGGAGATACAGATGCCCAAGGGGTAGAGGTGTGGGCAACCTCAAGAATCCCCTATACTTGCCAAGCAAGCTTTAATGGCAGCACCTTTGGGCGGAAAACTGGCATTATTTTCAAAAAATTGGCATATTGTTACAAAAGACAAATGGATTCTGGACATTATAGACAAGAGGCTACAGGTTCCACTTTCACACCCTTCCAAAAATGAGAGGCATGCCAAACCTGCCACAAAGTCAAAGGGGCAGAGGCACAAAGGCAAATTTCCGCTCTCATGGATATGAAAGCGATTCAAGAGTTACCTGCAAAAGAACAAGGTCAAGGTTTTTATTCCAGACTATTCCTGGTACCAAGGAAAGACAAAGATTTGAGACC
The DNA here is from genome assembly GCF_019279795.1 of Protopterus annectens. Taxonomy (NCBI): domain Eukaryota; kingdom Metazoa; phylum Chordata; order Ceratodontiformes; family Protopteridae; genus Protopterus; species Protopterus annectens. Next base: position 114,542,066 of record NC_056749.1, read on the forward strand.
TATCTTAGACCTATCCATCCTAAACACATATCTACAGGTGCCAAAATTCAAGATGCTCACATTACAGCAGCTTCTTCCCATGCTGGGCAAGGAGTTTTGGCTGGTAACATTGGACCTCAAGGAGGCATACCTGCATGTCCCTATCAGACAAGATTGCAGAAGATAACTCAGATTTCTTGCAGGTTCAACCCATTACCAATTCTCTGCATTGCCCTTTGGCTTATCTACTGCACCCAGAGTGTTTACGAAATGCCTGGCATCAGTAATTGCCTTCTGCAGACTACAAGGAATACAAATCTACCCTTATCTGGATGACTGCCTGATCCAAGCTGACAGCAAGGACATTCTATTGCAGCATCTGGCGTTTGTAATAAAACTGTTAAACTTCCTGGGATACACAGTGAACAAAAAGAAATCAAAACTAATACCTTCTCAACAGATAATTTTCCTGGGTGCCAGCTTAAATACAACCACCCAGATGGCCTACCTCACGCCAGACAAACAAGGGCAACTGTCTCATTACTTCAGCAAAATGGCAACTTTCACCAGGCTAACTGCAAGGAAAGTCCTGCAGGCTCTGGGATTCATGGTATCTTGCATCCTACTAATCCCATGTGCAAAGCTGCATATGAGGAAACTTCAATGGTACCTAAAAAACTTATGGTCTCAACACAGCTACAGCTTGGAAACAATTATACCACTCATTCCATGCCTTCAAAAGGAATTTTTGTGGTGGGCTCAAGCATGCCAAAGAAACACAGTCTCCCTTTCTGTGTACCTCAAGCAACTCAAATCATCACAACATATGTTTCAGACTACGCCTGGGGAGCACACATGGCAGATCAGTGCATTCAGGGAAAGTGGTCCCAAAAAGAAAAGCACCTACACATCAACCAAAAGGAGATGCTAGCCATGCAAAATGCTCTTATGACCTTCAAAGACCTACTGCATCCAGGCCAGTTATTGATAAGGACAGACAACACCACAGTTATGTGGTACATAAACAAACAGGGGGGAACTCATTCATATACCCCCTGTGCAGGCAAGCCTTGACCCTATGGAACACAGCACTGGAATTGCAAATTCAACTACAGGCACAATTCCTGCCAGGGAAGGAAAACACACTGGCAGACAACCTAAGCAGAAATATGACAGATCCACACGAATGGAAGTTGCATCCTCAAGTTTTCACAAAGATAACTCAGGTATGGGGACAGCCAGACATAGATCTATTTGCTACCCACAGAAATTACCAGTTGAAAAAATTTTGTTCAAGGACCTACCCATCCACAGGCCTGGAAAGTGGACGCACTCTCTTTCAATTGGACAACATTGACAGTCTATGCCTTCCCGCCTCTTCCTCTACTGACCAAAGTTCTATTAAAAGCCAGAGCAGAGAGGCCACAAATGATTCTCATTGCTCCAGACTGGCCAAGACAACACTGGCATCCGCTCCTAAAGAGTCTGACACACTCCTCATCATGGATCCTACCTCTAGTCCCTCTTCTGTTGTCCCAGCACAACTACAAAACCCTTCACAGCCAGCTCAAAACCCTAAATCTAGCTGCATGGAGAATTTTAATTTCCCCAACAGACTCTCCTCTCCAAGGAGGTGCAGGATGTCATCTTGGAGGCCAGAAGACCTTCTACTAGAAAAGCCTACTCCGCCAAATGGAAACGATTTTGTTCCTGGAATCAAGAAAAGGGCCAGAATCCTTGGGTAATAAATATACCTCAAATTTTACAGTACCTAGCTGAGATGTTGAACAGTGGCCTTTCCTTCTCCTCCATCAAGATCCACGCTTCAGCCATTTCTGCACAATACAACACAGACCCTCCTTTATTCTCACATCCTCTCTTAAGGCAGTTCCTCAGAGGGGCAAAAAATATAAAACCCCCAATGAAACCACCAGTTCCAGCTTGAGACCTCAACCGTATTGGAAAAGCTGACCTTCCCCTTGAGCCAGGTTCTTCAACAGAGCTACAATACTTGTCATGGAAAACAGCCTTCCTTGTGGCTATCACCTCAGCATGCAGGGTTTTGGAGCTACAGGCCCTCATGGCTGTGCAATCATTCATCATTTTCCATCAGGACAGAGTTTCCTAGGACTAAACCTACCTTTATGCCAAAGGTAGTATCCAGTGTAGCTGAATCAGACTATCCACTTACCTACCTTTTATCCAAATCCACAGAACAAAGGGGAAAGACTACTACATTCCTTGGACATTCACAGACAACTTCGTTATTATTTGGACAGAACAAAGCCATTCAGGAAATCTGAGCAACTTTTTGTGTCCTATGCTACAGGTGCTCAAGGAAAGGCTATTTCCAAACAGACAATTTCAAAATGGATAGCCCACTGCATACGCTGTTACTCATTTCATGGAAAAACTGTGCCTGCATACATCAGATCCCACTCCACCAGGGCCACAGCTACCTCTGCAGCTTTCCTCAGGGGGGGCCCTACCAAGGACATTTTGGAAGCAGCTACTTGGAGTTCAATGCACACTTTCTCCAAGCACTACCACCTTCCACTATACTCTAAATCTAGAGCGGGCTTTGCCACAGCAGTCTTGCAGGGCATCCTCGCTCCTCCTAGTTCCACTTAGTGCCTACCACCCTTACTTAGCTTTGGGATTCTTCCCATCTGTAATGACTGCAGCTGTATGCACAATGAACATAGTACAGTTTTGTACCTACCATAAATGTAGATGTTAGGTGCTCATACAGCTGCAGTCCAGGTTACCCTCTGTCCCCTCTTGGGACAGGCCTTATGACAAACACCTTTATCATACAACCTATTTGGGGTATTTCTTTATGGTGTATTTGCTTGCAACTACTGTTTTTGATTTATCTATATTGCATGTTTGCATAACATTATGTTTTGCCTTCCTTTTGGGGCACCTGACATCTGGGTCAAGAAAACTGAAGAAAATGGAGTCGGCTGCCTCTTTTATACCCTGCCACACTGACGTCAGGGAAGAAGTGACGACAACCGGCCAGACCTAGACTTTGGAATTGCTGACGAGGACCCGCCTGTGGCAGGATAACCCATCTGTAATGACTGCAGCTGTATGAGCACTCGAACATTTACATTTATGGTAGATAAAAAACTGTACTTTCCCAGGGTGGGTTAATGGTCTATCCTTGGAAGGTAGATATAAGTGGGTCTATATCACGACATCGAACACACAGGTGTCCGAACGCTGTAATATCAAACTGGGAGGTTTGAAATGTGAAAATAGAAAGCTATGAACCAATTTTTCCCAGGGAAAAAAAAATTGGTGGGCTGTTTTTGACTGCTGTTTCCTCCACTGTGGTGCGATCTCAGAGTTAGTATATTCAAGTAGGGGGGTGTGGAGGACACAGCCCCCACATTAGTATGTGTTTAAAGTGTGTGTGTGTTTTGTTTTTGTAAAAATTGCTGTTCTGTGTTAGTACTTGTTGCATTTGGACTTCCCAGTTCGTTATTACGTCGTTTGAACACATATGATTTCGATGACGTGATATAGACCCGATATAAGTCTATTTTATTAGCTAGTTAAAAATGTTCACAGTTACTTACTGCTTCTTCAGGCTTCAAATAATAGAGTAACAAAGTAAGATGTAAATGTACTTATGTACTAGTGTGTAACTCCCTTCAGTTAAACAATCTATCAAGCAAGCAGTTTCTAAAAGTGATAGCACACAAATCTTAAAAGTTAGAATGCTAATCCAGTACAGCAAATCAAAAATATGATTTAAAACATAATTTAATACAGTTCAAACCTTATTCTGTAGATATAACAATTCACGTTTCAGTGTGTATGAATCATTAAATCCTGGGGGGGGGGGGGTTTGAGCCGTGAATTTAAGTATCCATTTGCTCTTGCATCTTTCTGTGACGTTTCTCTTGTTACCTCTTCTAATATAGGTAAGAATGGACTCTAATATTAAAAACTTGAAACTGTGGGTTGCATTTTTAGCATGTATATGTTTATATAATAAGCTTGTTTCTACTTGTCTTCTTAATTCTGATAGGTGACTGCAAATTCTATCCTTAAACCTCTGATTTGTTTTCCCTGTATAAAATGCTAAGCATTGGGTACATTTTGCAATGTGTACTATGGTCTTAGTATTGCAGTTACCAAAAGCTTTCAAGTGAAACACTGTTTTGTGAAAGGTTGCACAATGCTTTTCTCGGTGTAAATATATTTACAAAAGCAGGACATAGTACACCTGTAAGTTCTAACCCTACTTCTGTGTACATTTATTGTATTCCCTTTAATTTTCATTTGTTCTTCATAACAGAGCTTATTTTTTAACGTAGTTTTTTTGTAGCCAAATTGTGGTCCCCTAAGTACCATTTCCTTAAGCTCTAGAACCTGCTCCAAAATTGGCCAGTATTTAACTATATTTCTTATACATTCACTATAACGATCATGTGTTAAAATATATCTACAAGCAGTATTAGTGTTCATTCTTGATTGTGTTTATTGGTTTTCAATCTATTTCTGAAACAGATGGTTTAAAAATAGTTTTTGTTCCCTCCAAGTCCTTGACCCTAGCACCTTCTATGTCATAACCCCTTTGGGTGAAATCTGCAGTCATGCTGTCTGAAATAGCAGCGTACTATCCTCTGTATTCAGTCTACTTGTTCTTGCCATTTGATATTGAACTGCATTTGAGAAAATGAAATTCAGATTCGTACTAGCCCTGGCTAGGTAGGTACATTTTTTTTTACTTATTTAGTAAAGACTGTAGAATCTAAGCCCCCGTTGACATCTTTTTTCAAAGTTAGCTCTAAGTAATCAGTCTCTCTGTACTGGACATTCTTCTTGAACCTCAATAATGTAGTTGTCTTGTGCAAACATGTAACAAAGTTCACATGCTGACCCTTCCCATAAAAGAAAGAGGTCATCTGTGAACCTCTTGCAAAATACTACATTGTCTTTAAATTGATTGGGTGAAGAGAGAATGACTGAGACCTCACAGTAATTCATGACTAAATTAGCACATGAATTTGCTACAGGAGTACTCATGGCAGTACCCCTTTTTTACTGATAAAAACTGTTCTTGAAATAGAAAAATGTTAGTTTCCAATACAATTTTTAACAGTTCTACTGTTAAAACAAATGAAAACTCCAGCAAAGCTAGAACTTCCACTGAGTGACCTCCCAAACCTCTTGCATCAGAGGCACATGGGATATATGCAGATGATCCTTATGAACATCATCAGGTGTTTCCTTCTCACTCATTGTTTTAGTTTGTTGTTTGGGATATTTTTGCAGTGACCCTAATGATAATGGACATCAGCTGGGTATAACAGGCCTGTGTTTCTAATACTTAGTTAAACACTCTGCTTGTGCTGTGCTGACAAGGTCATAACAAGGTTGAAATATGCATATCCACAACTAGTGGGGTTTGTCTTTATTGGCCTGAAATTGTCCAGTAAAATCACGAAACAAGTCATGGGCATTCAGAATCACCAATTAGCTGAAACACTTGATGTTCATAAGGATCATTTGCATATATCCCATGTGCCTCTGATACAAGAGGTTTGGGAGGTCACTCGGTGGAAGTTCTAGCTTTGCTGGAGTTTTCATTTTGTTTTTACTGATTGGTTTTTCAGTGACCTTCTCACTCATTGTAACAGTTCTACTGTTAAATTTTGTTAAAATTTTGAAGTGCAGGCTTGTCACTTATATAGTTCTTAACCATTGGGATGTCTTCATAGTTTGGAATACAAGTAAACAAAGAGTCAACATCCCATGTGACTAAATAACAAGCCATGAGAGAATTGTCTTTTGTCCAATCCCACAATTGCTGCAGAAAGTCTGTACTATCTTTAGTAATAGTAGTTGAGGTATCAAGAATCAGTTTTTAATTGTTTCTCCAAGTACTTGGATAAAGGATCTGTGACCCACCCTTTAGCAGAAACAATTGGACATAGGGGTGGTTCAAATGAACTTTGGGGATACCGTAAATAAAAGGAAAAATAGGTGCATCTGTACACATGTAGTCAAATAATTTTTGAGTTATAAGACCTAGTTTTAACATTTTGGTAATTTGTACTTTTGCACAATTACCAGTACTTTGTGCCTGACTTCAGTTTATCTTCTCATAATCCGAAGACTCTAACCTTAAATACATAGCATTTAAATATTTATCTTTATCAAGCACTACTACACCCCCACCCTTGTCAGCAGGTTTGATTACAATGTTCTTATTCTTGTACAAAGGACTTATAGCCTTGTATTCTTGCTTAGTTAAATTTAAAAACTTTTTCTATTATTACTGTTATACAAGTATTGCAAATCATTTTCACCTAACTTTTCAAACACTGCTAAAACGTAGTAGTTGGAAGAAAAGCACTACTTCTGCGAGTAACGGAAGGCACATATTCATTAGATTCTGGTTGTTGGAAAATAGGTTTCAGATTTAACTATCTTATAAATAATTTATAGTCAGTCAGGAGTTTGTGAAATATCAGCCGCATTAGCTGGAACAAAATTTAAACCTTTGTCAAACACCTTATGCTCATAGTCATTAAATTGATAGGTTAAATTCTACATTTTCAGTTTTTGAACATGCATCTCCATTGTGTTGCCTTTTATTTTCCTTCCTTGCTGTTTGGTGTTCCTTTTCCATTTCTGGAGCAGAGGAAAGGGTGCTTGTTGATTGTACAAAAAATTATGCTGAAAAAACGAATTATCGAGACTGTCCAAAGCTGAAACCCTGTCAGCATCCACTAGAATGAGTGTATTGTCATTAGAAGAGACAAGAGAGTCATTTGTTCGTACATGTAGTTCTCTTCTCTTCTTTTCGTTGAATTGCTGATTGTCTCCTTGGATGATAACGTTATTTCCGGTCGCTTAATGGGACTGGTAGTGTGAATCGTTTCCCTCTCCTTAGTTTTCTGCTGAAGAATGGTATTCAGGTTGTTAGACCACCTCGGATTAGACCAATAAAATATGTTTCCTTTTTTGAAGTCATAAAAATCCTGTCTTAATTTCCTTTTTTCCTCTTCTATAAGTTTCTGTTCAAACAAAGTAATTTTGAATGTAGATTGTGACAATAGACGAGCGTGAGTGTTGACCTCAATGGAAGAATTTTTTATATATATATATATATATATATATATATATATATATATATATATATATATATATATCCGTGTGTGTGTGTGTGTGTGTATGGATTCACTTCAGAATGTCGAATTTCATATAGTCAAGACCATATGATCGAAGTTTTGAAATCTCGAAGCTCTGAAATGTGTATGTGTGTGTGTGTGTGTGTGTGTGTGTGTGTATATATATATATATATATAAAATATTATATATAATATATATATATATATATATATATATATATATATATATATGTAACATTTATGCTATTCTGTATTTTGATGTTAAGTTGACTATCTCGTCTTCATTCTTGCTGGATGGGTTGAGGAGCCGATCTTCGAGCTCCAACTCGACAATCTACTAAAACAAGAGAGCTGTTTACTGGCTTCGAGGCCCTCCCTATATCCCACAATGCTAGGGCGTCAGATCCTTAGATCTCGCTTTGCCCGCTTCAGCTTCTGTGGCAGTTGTGATTTTACTTGGCTCCAGGTGGTAGTTAATCTTTACTTTTAATATATATTAAAAAGTTAACTTTAAGTTTTGTCGTATAACCTTATCTTATTTTTATAGCTTTCTCGGTTAATTAACTCTGTTTACTCCCTAATATTCCCTCTTAGAAACTCGTTTTTAGTTAGAGATTTCTTCCCCCTTTTTTTTTTTTCTCAGTGGCTAATCTCCCCTCCCTTTCCTTGTATTAATAGGGTAGTGTTAGCTCTTTTACTTTATTACAGTTTGTAGTTTTTGTATATATGTATATATAGTTAACTGTGTAGTTACTAATATTGTTAGCTTAACTAGTGCGTGTGTGTGTGTGTTTTTTTCTGTGTGTTTAAGCACTAGTGAATTTTTTCTTTGGTATCTAAGGATACCAAAGTTTCAGGTTTTAAGAAGTGTGACTCGTGGTGTCAGAAGATGTCTCTGACAGATGGTCATACTTCTTGCGTTTATTGCTTGGGCCCCCTACACCTGCAGGACTCTTGCTCGGTCTGTCATGCCTTCAGCCCGAGAGTCCTGCAGGAGCATGAGCTCAGCTCATTC
>NC_056749.1:114550713-114586309 GCF_019279795.1 Protopterus annectens
AAAAAGATTCCAAACTCTGGACAGTCTGCAGATAGCCCTACGGGTGAGGGTTTCCTCAACCACATAACACTGTCATGCCAGACTTTAAATCATGTAGAACAGCCATATCCACACAAACCCTGTTAAACCAACATTACTTTAAATGTAGAACAGCAATACTTACATTCTGTCCCCAAGTCTGGAATACCCACCTCCTGTTTGTTGGCCTGTCTCCATAGTGTATGTTGTAAGAGGTATTTTCAACTACCCTCTGTGATGCTGTTTGTTAAACACCCACATGAATTCCTGCTCACAGTGAAGGAAAAGGGCCAACACTCACATGAAGTGCTTAGTTATAGGAGTGTGTTTCCATGCAATTGCCTATAGGAATGATACCACAGCTGTTCCACATGCAATTAGCAAGTGGGGGACTGCAATCTGTGCACAGGCGATCAGCTGATCATGAGCATTCTTACAAAACTCAAGCTGCTGCTTATGCAAAACTGATGTACTTTTCCACATCCATGAGAGAGAGAGACAGAGACAAAGTAAGAAAGAAAGGGTGTAAGAGAGTAAGAGCCAAGTGTGTTTGTGTATGATCCTTGGGTGGAGAGTGGTATCTGGGTATTATAACAGTTGCCTATATTGTTTACTAATCCATACGGTCACATAGTAATTGCACATGGCTGTACACATTTATGGCTGAGGATTGTCTACAGCAACCTCTACAGTGTTTGAAAACTGTTGGCTTGTAATGAGGACAATGGGACATACAAGTCCTCAGTATAATGATGTAGCAAAACCCACACTGCAGTGGATCCTGTCAGTACACACTCATCCCAACACCCACACATGATACTGATGACACCCACACTTAACCAGTACTGAGTTTCAAACCCCTACTTGACTATGCATTGCTGTTACAGTGTTATACAGTTATTGCACATGCCACGGAGCTTACATGTTGAAGAACTGTCCAAAGGTATCTTTGAAGGTGAGTGACATCAGCAACGGTGCCAAAGAAGGGATAAGGGAAGTGTAGTACATGTGAATGTCCACAAAAGCAGGTATCAATGGAGACAGACACACACTCTGTTAAGGAAACACACACATCATTACAGTTGGTGGGATCAAGATTAAACCCCCTACCTAAGTAGTTTGTTGCACTACAGTATTACACAGTGATTACAAGAGCTTATATGGCTGATACATGGCCAAAGGATTATGTCAAGGTGAATGATAGCAGGCGTGCTAAAGTAGGCCAATTGGAGGTGTAGTGTTTGTGAATGGCTTCAAAATCATTAATCTACACACACACACACACACACACACACACACACACACACACACACACACACACACACACACACACACACACACACACACACCAGTACTGAGATGCATAGGTTCTTTGCTTCGCAGGTGTGTAGTAGATGAATGGGCCTGACGCCTGTACAAGGCTAGGCAAAGGGAATACTTTGGCATCAGGCCACATGACAATGGTCTCCAGTGCGGCTAAGGGGTGTAGTCTCTGGAGTGGTCCCCACAGGTGGGCATTGTATTCACCATCCACTCATCTGGGTTACTATTGTGGGTGGCCAGTGATGTGCACTACTTCACATGTATGTGAGCTATATTCCATAACATGGACAGTGTCTGGGTTGTGCACATGTCCCTCACGCATGTTCTTTGACATGTGGAAATGTACTTGAGGTCTCTGGGGCATGTTGTGTGTACAGATTGTTATCTTCTGATGTAGCATTCCTGACCTCATTTGGGGAGACCTGGCTATGGAACTGAGGTCATAGTTGCACCTACATTGACAGCATGATACAGGTATTCATTAGAGTTAGTGGCATCTGTCCATACAAGGCATGTGTATAAGGCATGGTTTTCCCTTTGTGGGTTACATTTGCAGACTCTACAGTTGTTGCAGGCGTCCAGTGGGGAACATAGCAAAAGGACCATTGTAAGCATTTATTTGTCTATTGTAGGGATGGAACAGGCTGCCATGTCCTTTTACTTGCTGGATAACACATAGTCAGGAGATACTTTCTGATGTCAGTGGCACTCTTGTGGTCAACAGGCATGTAGTCCACTGCAATCACACTGTAGTTACTATCTGTGGGCAATATGCAGGGAACTACCAATATAGTGGTTATTGCCTAGCCAAGTGTGTTTGTGTATGAGACATTGGTGGAGAGTGTTTTCTGAGTAATACATGAGTTGCCTATATTGTTCACCAATCCGTAATGTCACATGTAGGGCTAAGGAATGTCTACACCAGCTTCTCTGGTGTTTGACATCTGTTGTCCTTGTAAGGTGGACATTGTGACATATAGTAGGTCCTCAGTATAATAATTTAGCAAAACCCACTCCACAATGCATCCTGTTATTACGCAATCACAGCAACCTCCACACAGGATACTGATGACAGACACACACACACTTGCCAGTACTGGGATTTAGACCCCTACCTAGCTATGTATTGCTACTACCATGTACCACATTTATCGCACGCGCCACTGAGCCTATTGGATGAATGTTGTCCCAAAGTACTTCTAAGGTGAGGAACATCACCAGCCCTTGTAAATACTGGCATTGGGGGATGTAGTAGGTGACAGATACCAAAAATAATTTTACCCTAATCACACATTTACATTTGCCAGGGGCGAGGTTCAAACCTCTATCTAACAATATTTACAGACCATTATGGTTACGCATTTACCACATGCACCACTGACTTGACATGGTTTAGGGTTGGCAACAGGTACTTGTAAGGTGGATGATATCTGCATGACTGCTAAAGTCAGGCTCTGAGATGTGTACTGGCTGTAAATGTGACCAAAATCTTCGAGGTATACACATACATATGTACACACACAAACACTTGCCACAGATAAGATTCAAACCCATACCTGTGTAGTTGGTGCTACTATATTGTTCCACATTTATGGCACACACCACAGAGCTTATAGGGCTGGCCCTTCTCTAAAGGGGTATTTCAAGGTGACTGACATCAGCAGGCTTGCTAAAGTAGGGCAATGGGAGGTGTAGTGACTGTGAATGGCCTCAAAATCATTCATCTCTACAAACACACACACACACACAGTTTCAATGTCTGGGAACTCCTGCCTGACTAGTATGTTACACTATAGCATAATGCAGTTATTGCACGTGCCACAGAGCTTACAGAGCTAGCCCTTGTCCAAAGGGATATTTCAAGGTGACTGACATCAGCAGGCTTACTAAAGTAGGGCAATGGGAGCTGTAGTGACTGAATGGCCTCAAAATCATTAATCTCTACACACACAGTTTACATGTCTGGGATTAGAACTCCTACTTGATTAGTATGTTGCACTATAGCATCACACAGTTATCACACGCGCCTCGGAGCTTATAGGGCTAGCCTTTTGTCCAAAGGGGTATTTCAAGGTGACTGACATCAACAGGCTTGCTAAAGTAGGACAATGGGAGGTGTAGTGACTGTGAATAGCCTCAAAATCATTAGTCTGTGTGCGCGCGTGCACACACACGTCATGTCTGGGGTTAGAACCCCTGCTTGACTAGTATGTTACACTATAGCATTATGCAGTTATCGCACGTGCTACGGAGCTTATAGGGCTAACTTTTCTCCAAAGGGGTATTTCAAGGTGACTGACATCAGCAGGCTTGCTAAAGTAGGGCAATGGAAGGTGTAGTGGCCCTGAATGACGTCAAAATCCTTACTCTCTATACACACACACCCACTTGCCATGTCTGGGATTAGAACTCCTACCTAACTAGTGTGTTACCCTATAGCATTACGCAGTTATCGCACACGCCACAGAGGTTACAGGGTGGGCCCTTGTCCAAAGGGTTATTTCAAGGTGACTGACATCAGCATGAGTGCTAACATGGGCTATGGGAAGTGCAGTGTGTGTGAATGAGCCATAAACCATTCCTCTGGAAACACACACACAACACTCAGTCACCCACAACATTACATTTGACAGGACTGGGTATACAAATGCTAGATGAATACTGATTTGTACTATCATGTTAAACAGTTATCACAAGCACCACAGACACTATAGGGCTGAGGGCTACCAAAAGCAAATGTCTACAGTGGTTGACATCGGCACATCATGTGATATTGGGCAATTGGATGTGTGGTGGGTGGGACAGGACTCACGATGGCAATCTCTTTGTCAATGTCTGCCTCTCTCTTCCCCACATCTCTGTGTGTGTATGTTTAACCTATTATAGTGTGTTGTCCTTGGATATGTGTGCGCATTCCTATCCAGTGTGTGTGTGTAAAGCATGAATGGTGTGCAATGTGGTGTGTGTGCACAGACATCTGCAACTGACAGATATGTATAGTTCACTATTGTTGTCAGACATGGGCTTCATTTCTCTAAGTGTAGGAGCATGCCCAGTTTAACCTTCTGTATTGAGGGAGTGAATCCATTCCAGGTAGGTTGTACTCCAGTGCAGGATTTTGTGTTCTACACCTACAGCTAGCAACCTATTTCTGCAGGATATCTGTAGATAGGTTGACAATATGGAGTCACACTGGGCGACAGATAGTGGGATACTTTAACTATTGCTGTCTATCCTGCTTGTGTTACATGGTTGGTGTTAGCAGAGATATTCAGACATGTACTGTTGTACACTGTGATGTATTATGTCATCAACTACCAACAGATATACTTATTTGCTCACAGTTATTTCCAGGGAAATACAACATGTATGAAGCTGTATCCAGTATTGTGGTCTGCAGCCTACATATTCTTGCACACTCATGCCATTCTGGAGAGGTAGCTGCAGACACTTGTTGATGGATCTGTGTAAATGGGTCCAGCACCTTGGTACTGTGGTGGCTGAGGATCTATCGACATAACAGAATGGCCATATCCTGCTGTAGCCATACCTCTCAGCTGTACAGATTCACCCAGGTTACCCAGAGGCAGGGCTCATATATCTGGTCAGTTCCCCTTCACGTTGTGGTTTACGAGCGGGTTTCTAGCCACCCATTACTGGGTTTGCAGGCAGGGGTTGTATGGACACACATCAGAGTTTCAGACTTCACACACTCCATGGCATCCATGCTTCTACACCCCCCACTCTGTTATGCTATCCTCTTCATAACATTATGCGAGTTATATCTATGAAGTATCCCTATAGTTGTCCCTTCATCCCAGCATTATTTAGGAGTTGGTCCACAGTTCATGCAGTAGGACATGGTGGGCATGCTACTGGGATTTGTCAACATGGCCTTGCATTTGTGTTCTGTGGACTGTGTTATGTTGTTAATTGGGACCACATGAGATAACATACATTGGCAGTACGGGTTTGACACAGGCCTTTGACAGAGGACTGTAGGGCATTTGGTAGTGATGCAGGCCATCTGTAGCAGGCCAGTGCATTCTGTCACTCCTACAGTCCCAGGCTGTGAGCCACTGGATTCCCCTGGGGTGACAGGGTAAGTGTGAGAGGTGTTAATGGCAATAGTTCCTGTCCATATTAATCCATTGGTCTGGATGCTTGCGGGCTGCTGCTGACAGATAGGGAATAAGGACACACCTGCATAGGACACCTCTTTAGCATGCTGCATTCTGTGGGTATTCCCATACAGAAGTGGGAGTCATGCTGTATTCATTCCCAACAGCAGGGATATGATCTGTGATAAACCTATAAATGATGCTGGGTGAGCTGAGTGCATGTGTGATATGGGACTTCTTGCAGCTGACTCACAGATATATCTGGGACATTCCCCTTATGCTGCCTTGTGCAGAGACATAGGCATTCTCTCATTACTTCATAACTGTGCCTTTTGTGGTCTGCCAGTGATTGGCCAGAATACATCAGTATTCCATTCTATACAGACAACTAATGTGCTGCTAATCTGTATGTACAATTCCAAAGGTGTGTGCAGTTGACAGTTGCATTTTATGTATTCTGTCTAGGGTACTTCCACCTGTGTACTGTGTGTATGTTTGGGCCCACATTCATGGCATGCCCATCTTTCAGATGGTAACAGATACTGACATCTGAACAATCAGTATGGATGACTGCTGAACTGGGTCTTGCTGGGATGCATTGTGGTTGGCACTGCAGTTGTCAGTACATGGCCCTGTCATCAACAGTAGTGGCCATAGGCCACTGGGACACAACCCTCCATGCCGACCACTTCCACACAATGTACAACACACAACAACCTAACACACAGATCCCTGCATATTGTACACATGCAACAATCTATCCTGTAAATTGGGCCAGCTCAGGTAATCTGTGCTCCACTGTTATTAACCCCACTCATACATGTTACTGCATTTCTACATAGGATTGTGGGGGGGGCATACCTGACAACTGTAAACATTTTCTATGACTGTACTGGTATTTCAGGTACTCTGTTGGCTTCCATTTCGTTTTGTATTCTGACCTATCATGCAGACTAGATGCATATCAGTAAAGTACAGATCTTAGGTTTTATTGACCTACATTTCAGTTTCAGACTTCTTACCCTTCAGAACTAACATACAACTGACTGACCTATTGTAGTCTGTCTGTGTAGGTCTGTAGGGGGGCTGTTATCCATTGCCATTAATTGGAGGTCTCAGCACAGCCTTTCTTTATGGTCATCTGTACCTGTCCTGCTGGCTGAGGCTGTTGTTGTGTATGTGAACCTCACTGACATTCATGTGTGTGTCCTATGGACACACATTTGGGCCACCACATGTACTGCAGTGGGATTTGTCACCTTGTCTAGTACTGCCTACTTTGTTGACACCAGTATTTGTTATGGATTCTGTGCTGCCCATATAGGTGTCCACTATCTGCTGCCATCCCATTCAGTCACCCAATTCCCATGCATGCCCATATTCATACCACAGCTACGACTAGCAGAACATACTACTCCATTCATCAGTTGATAGGAAAAGTGAGTTACTTGTGGCTGTGCCAGTATTGAGGATGGTGCTGGAGGACTAACTATGTTGGATGCACATAGTACACTCCCTATACTGATAAAGCGCAGGTAGTGTCATGTTTGGCATTGCTTTTACTGTATGTGCGAGTCAGAGAAAGGTGTCATTCCAACCTACCGTGTCAGTGTATGTGATATGCGTTGCCTCTTTGCCAAAACCTGGGCATGCCTCCTTCTGCTTACATGGGCAGGCTCAGTTTGTTCCTCCTCCGACTCACTCTGTGCCTGTGCTGGCCTTGGTAATGGTGGGGGGCTGTGTGGCCTTTCCCAGTGCCATTCCTGCTGCAGCTGTTTCTGCAGGATCATATTGTTTAGCATGGCAGATACAATGAAAATTTGTGTACATGTAGCTGGAGAGTACTGCAAGACTCCACTGGATGTGTCCAGGCACCGGAACCATGACTTGAGTATCCCAAATACACACTCTATTATGATTCTCGTTTGTGCATGTGCCTCATTATGGAGTTCTTGTTCTGGTGTGTGAGCATTTCTGATGGCTGTCATCCGCCATGGCTCCAGTGTGTAACCAGCATCCCCACTAGGTGGCCATATGGGATGTCCCCAATGGCAAATCTCTGGTACAGCTGTGTCATATGCCAGATATGGGAGTCGTGATAGCTTCCAGGGCTGCCAGCACACACATTCATTATAATGGCCTGGGCATCACACACGACCTGGCAGTTAATGGAGGGGAACCCCTTGCGGTTTATGTAGACCCTACCCCGCTCGCCAGATGGTGCTTTGATGTGTATGTGCGTGCAGTCTATAGCACCCACTACCTCAGGGTATTCTGCTTTTTGGTGGAAGAGACGCATATTGCTGGTCAACGCCTCATGGGTGTTGGAGAAATATATGTGCTCACTGGCATGTGCTGACATGGCATCCAGGAACTGGTGGAGTACCATGGATGCTGATGCCTGTGAGATCCCCATGATATCCCCAGTTGAACTTTGGAAGGTACCTGTGGCTAGTATTCTTAAGCCTACATATAGCTTGGTATCCACTGGGATGGGTTCCCCTCTGTTGGCTCTGTGTGTGAGGCGTGGCCGGCACAGCTGAACAATTTGCTGTAGGATGTCCCTGTTCACCCTATAGCGCTCCACTGTCTCCAGCTCATGTAGCCCCTGGTAGGTTACCCTGGGTCTGTACACTCTTCTCCTCCTTCTCATTGTGAGTGGGTCGGCAGCATTCTTATCCTCACCACCCTCAGCCTCTTCCACATATTGATGTATGACAGCGACAGCAGCCCCCATCATTTTGTTAGTTTTGTCTGGTAAAATTTCCCCGTCTGTGTATACAGGTGATGTAGAGTTTGTGGGAAAGACCAGAGTGAAAGGTGTTTGCATAGTTTATAGTAATGTGCTGGGCTGGGCTGCTGCCTGTGTAATTGGCTGATTCTGATACATTTCACCTGCCAGCTATGCTAGTTGTCCTTGATTGCCTTCCTACTGTTGTTTTCCCTTCCCATTGCCTTCCCATTTAAGCCCCGTGGCATTCCGCACATACCCAGTGCTCAGATGTGAACAGAGCTGCTATTTCCTTTTTTTTTTTGTTTTGTTTTATTTAAAACCCGGTGTGTGGCGCCCACACCCGTTTAGGCAATGTAAACACTGCTAGGCAGCCTCAGACACACCCCGTTCCTTAGCTGTGCTTAGCTAAGGGCAAACACAGGCCACAGAGCTCCAGTAAGCTTACAGCATGCATGACACTCCCCCTTATGAGGTCATCTACCTCTTAGGCTTGCACCATGGAGTTGCTGCACTTACACAGCTGGGTGCTAGCTAACACTGGAAATCTGTGATTCAGTATCGATACCCTCATTTGCATAAAACTGACTGCTAATGCATGGTTACAAGACTGACACTCAGCCTTCTCCCTCAATAAACCACTATTCAATGGTATTGTTGTCTTCTGCATGCCATTGACTATTATGGCAGAATGCTGATTTTGGTTTAAAAGCTTATTTCCATTGTTTTGTTTTTTTCGGGCCGATCCCATTTTTGCACTGCTGCCCTACATTTAAATGGCTGAAATCGGCCCAAAAAAAATAAAAGTTATTTTTTATAATTTTGCAACTATTTACCATGCCAATGGCCATATATTTGGCCATTGGCATGTCTACTACATTGAATACATGCTTTGTTTGTAGCTGTCATGCCTTCGTTTTGTAATTTGCAGAAATGTATTCAGTTAGTAACCAAATACATTTCTGCAGGATACACTATTCCTGCACAGACACCTGCATGCTTCCTGGATCGCTACTTCACCTCATTTGCATGGTTTTTACCTGCAAATGGGGCAATTAGCATACAGGAGCTGTGTCCATGCAGGAATAGTGTTGGAGCATTCGTGCACGTCCCGGGAGCTCATTCCTAGATCGCTCCTCGGCCATATTGCGTGCAGCAGCTCTTGCACTATTCCTGCACACCATGCAGATTTTGCTGAATCCTAGGGTATAAGTTGGATATGGTTTCTAGGGCCAGAGCAGGTTTTGCTGTAACCATTTTATGTGGTTTTGTTGAGAGCTCTTCTCAACCTTCCGCCTCCCATTCTGTTTCGAGCTTCTTTACTCTCATTTCTATGAAGAATACTGCAACAGTGATATAGAATAACATAGTACAACTGTGTAAAATCTTACCATAACAGTAGATGTCCTCTTCACTGTTGCAGTATTCACTCCTTCCCTCCAACCCCCTCTTGTTTGTACTGCATTTTTTCCTTCTGGATGTGCATGGACTCCTTTGTCCTGTGGCAACTATTCTCTTCTGGGGCAATTTATTTCTAGGTAGTTGCATCTGTACATCCCTTTTATGCCCTATGTTCTGTGCGTGGATCACAAATGTGATGTATGGCACATACAAGATCTTTTTTTTTAAGTTTTTTCATACTGGCTGAGCATCAGGCTGCCCTGGGCAGGCTATCTCTTCTATGAAGAATATTGCAACTGTGAAGAGGACATCTACTGTTATGGTAAGATTTTACACAACTGTATTTTCGTGTTCATAGATGAGAGTTACACTCATTCTGGTATTCTCTATTATCGCCAGGTTCTTTACTGAAGAATTCTGGACAAATCTAAAAATAATGGGGTGCAAATGTTAAATGTTAATCCATTTCATTTAAACGTTAATAGAACAACAAGTTTTGCCATCAGCATGCATTTTCAGAACAATAAAAAAGTATAAACTGTAATGTCTGGCATTATTGACTGACTAATTTCCTTAATAATTGACCATAAAATCACTTGTCCAGCAAAACATATTTTTGTAGTGTGTGAGTCGTGCATACGTTTTTGAAGAGTCGCTGTCTGCATTACTTATCGTAACAATTGCTGAGGTGGAGATTCAAAATTACTTTCTTCTGTTATCAAATTGTGAAGTCATATGAATCTGTTTTAGTGAAAACTTTCATCAGTCACTAACTCTTACTGTAATGCATATCTGGACAAAGCTTAAAATAATGTAGGGAAAAAGGCCTACAAATAGGGATCAATTTTAAATATTGCTTTTTCAAACAAAGAAAGTTATTAGAATAACAGGATTTGTGTTGGCATGAATTTTCTGAGGATATGACGGCTGAACCTCAAATATATGTCATTATTTAGTGACTTCAGTCTTCCATGATTTTGCCAGAAAACCACACAGTTTGAGTAACAGACCAAAAATATGCGACATAAATCTGGGCATTCTTTGAAAATCTTGACAGTTGAGAGGTATGGTTCGATGTATTGAAAAATGCAGATTTATTCTTGCTGTCACGAGATTTATACGGGTCTATATTATAAGCACAAACATTTACTTACCTGAATACCTAAACGCCGACACATATTCCGTGAATGGCAAATACACCGAACGTCCTAAACTGCCAAATTCAAAAACCCGAACCATCATAGTTGTCCCACCCCACCGCCCGCTACATACTACTTACACAAACAAACTAAATAAACCACATACATACACTAACCAAAACCCTACTTCTAACCCTAAACTAAATCCTACTTCTAACCCTACACTAAATCTTGCATATATCACCATGTATGCACTTAACTTAACCCACACCCTAACCCTAAATTCCGTAACTATCGCACACTTACCTTACGGAGCTATACCGCAGAAGGGCCAACCATGACGATTCGACGTTTCTGATTTCACGCTTCTGGGCGATCGATGTTTTTGCGGTTCGATGAAGACGTGTTGGCATTTAGGTATTCAGGTAAGTAAATGTTCTTTTAATATAGACCCGATTTTATACCATTTACCAGACGTGCACCATTGTATTTTTGTTTTAACTGTTCTGTTACCCATGTTTGCACTAAAGTTAACTGGAGTTCTGGTCATATTTACTTTTGATTTAAGGAGCGACTGTTTTTTTTTACTTTTATTACATTTTCTTTCCTGTTTTAAATGGCTGTTTTCATAGACAGTACTTGCTGTTTAGATTTACAAAAGAGATGCATAATTGTCCCCTCCCCTAGTTTGTAATGATAGCTTTATGTACAATAACTAAGAAACACCAAAGGAGAGGTAACTCCATTTTTATTGATACAACCAGGAGGTGGAGTATTAAATAGAAGTAAATGTTTCATTAATTGAAAATTACTGGACCGTAATGCTTGAGCAGATATTTGAATACCTACCTCATCCACACTTCACTTAATCCTCACATTCATAAAAATGTGTTACCAGTCAACTTTATTTGAGTTATATTGCTTGCAATAAATGTATCTATTTATCTATCTATAGAAATATATTTTTGTATCTGCTTTTTCTTTCCATGTCTGTCAAGAACCTATTTCCTTGGTTCTTAAACCCATTTGATCTTGGTGCATGGATCATACATCTGCTCTGTGCAAGAGCCAACTGGAGGGAGCCATCATCTAGACAGTCATGGAGGTTTTTTTGTGTCCCCTGCTGGTGCCTGCCCATCTATATGCTGTTAGGGAGTGATATTTTCTTCCCAGTGGGTTTTAGTGTATAGCCCATGTCCACACCAGTGATGTCCAAGCTTCAGGACATACTCTAGTTGTCCTCCAAGGATGGAAACTATTATGCTTCTCCCCAAATCAACCAATATCATCTAAGGCATCGGCTGTGATGGAGGTTTTGTATAAACCCTAATCTCCCCTCTTGATGGCTTATGTGAACACCAACATTAACTAGGGGGACCTCCTATACCCTTCCTAGACAGATTTGTTGCCCCATACATACATACATTTCAAGTGCTACCATCACTGGCTTGGGAGTGCCAAGCTCACATCCTCCTGGTAACTGCTGTTGCTGTTGTTGTGGTGGTAGTGGAAGCATTGCACTGGAGCAGTTGGCCACTGAGAAAGCAACCCGCTCTTGCCCAGGATGTTTTTCTAAGAAAAATAGTATTATATTTTGAACCAATATTCCATTATTGGTATCTTCTGCCTCTATGTACAGTATTGTTTGTTGATAAAATTGTGGTATCTTTTAGACAATTTAAGCAATATGATATGCCATTTTTTTTTTCATTTCTGTTATGTTAAAAAGTTTGTGAAACCTGATGTAAATGAAACAGGATATACAGAACTGGATTCCAAAACATTTAGGGTAGTATAGCTGAGAGCCTCTGTCATCCTCCTTCAGTCTGCCAATTCTGATTTACATGCATGTCCCAGGCATGATGTAATTTTGTGGGGGAGTGGACCTAATGCAATGCCATATAAGGTACTGCAAGGGATTCCAGCAATTGCAGGAACAGTTAATGAGATTCTGAGCAATGGTAATCACTCTTAATGCAAATTCCCTGTATAGCATGATCCCTACTGAGGCCTTAGTAAACCTGCCAAGTCCACCCAATGCCATTTGGTGCCACAGCCCCATCAGTATGGTAACACAGGTACTGCAGGAATTGAGGCTGTCTATCTATGTGCCTTCTGTGCCAGTGTTGTTGATATACAAGTGGAGCTGTACAGCCCATAGACTTTCTTAAAATACAGTGCCATCTGTGTGATGGATGGAAGAATGAATTCTTGGCAGGTAGCCTGACTGCCATGGTTACATTCCAGCCATCTTGACAACCTGCTGGTGGGGCCTACAATTATTTAAGAGAATCATTTTGTTGCAGACACGGTTGTTGAAGTTGTGTCTCTGAAAATTGGGGGGGGGGGGGGGTTGCACAAAACACTACAGCTTGTGCAGGTGGTTCTCGCCTATCCCCCAATAAGCTTCCATACACTGCCACTGCATTTCCACTTGTATGTGGGACTTGCAACTGCAGCAACCCACTTATTTCACTAGGCTACTTCATTGCTTCTTGGTTTTACATAGGCATTCATCACCAATGTAAATTTCAGAAGTTTGTAGTGTTGCAAGCCTGATTCTTCATTCAAAATGGGGCACAGTGTTCTAAGAGTCTTTATTCGTATATGCTAAATAAGGATTAATGGACTCCTTGTTTTGGAATCAGGCATGGGGTAAATGTTTGGTGAAGCATGTTCCTTACACACATTCCCTTTTGGAATACCGCAGTTAGTATAACACATTTTTTAAAGATGGATGAAATTTTTGAATGGTTTAAATGTGTATTTACATAATTTGAATGTTTAGGAACAGATATGCACATATTCAGGTAATTATTTGTCCATAATATTTTATTATCAGTTAAGGCTGATTTGAAACTTTAAATGTCTTATCAATGCATAGGGTCTTGTGTATGTCTTTCCATTTTGCTGAGTTTATTATATCTAACTGATAAACTATCACTTTGAAAATAGATGCTATAGCCTCTATGCACATATCAGGAAGTCCTATCCCTCCATTCTTTCATATCCTAGTATGACGATTGAAGGCATTTGTAGGTTTTGGGGGGGGGGGGGAGTCAAAATGTTATAAATGTCATATTTAATTATTTAAACTCCATAACAATATTTCATAATTCAATTAAATAATTTCTTCTAAATTAGTAAATAGTTTGCCTCTTAAAATACTTTAAACATTTATCTTCCCAGTTATATCTGTTTAACACATCTTAGGTTCATAGGCAGATACTAGGCTATCTGCCCAAAGGCATTTATAAGACTAGTCAGAATGTGTTGGCTTTCGCCGCCCCCTTAGATTAGTTCCCTGTGCCTCTGTCCAACAGAGCCACTGAAGTGATCCCCAGGGTAAACTTTCTGTTTCCCATCCACTCGTCAAGGTTTCTCTTGAAGAGTGTTAGTGAGGAGCTCTGCCTAATGTACATTGGAATCTTGTTCCAAAGCATGGGAAGTCTCTGGGACAGGAACCTATCCCTCCAGCACATCCTATTTATTGTTGTGGTGAGGTTTAGATCCCTAGAGTGTGTGGCTCGAGGGGATATGGTTTTCTTTAGGTGGAGCTTGTCTATCTATTCTGGGTTGGACATGGCCTTGTATGTCAGGCAGAGATCACCTCTGAGTAGGCGGTATGCAACCGAGTACAGCTGGAGTTTCTTCAGTCAAGCTGCATAGGGCATCTGTTTGAGGCCAGTGATCCTCTTGGTGAGGTAGTTCTGTGGTCTTTCCAGCTGTTGCAGGTGTCTTGTAAGGTACATCCCAAATGGGGCGTCGTACATTGTGATGGGTCTGATGAGTTATGAGTAGAGGGGCACAATGACTTCTTTTGATCTGGATGCGAACCCTTTTGTGGTTAGGTAGGCCACATAGAAGGATTTTGTAAGCATTTTGGCAATGTGATTATCAAAGGAGAGATTACTATCTACTTGGGTCCCCAGATCCCTTATTACGTCTTCTGTATTTAGGGGACTACCACCTATGTGGTAGTTTGTGGGTACTTTATTTTCTCCAAAGAGGATGACTATGCACTTTCTGGCATTTAGTTGAGGCCATGATTTTGACACCAGGTATCAGTCTCAGTGAGAGCCTTTTAGAGGATGTCTGTGTCAGCCAGAGAGTCAATTATAGCCCCTAGATGTTCTTCATGTTTCACTGTTGCAGTCATTACATTTGGGTTATCTGCTTGCAGGTAGCCCTCAGTCGGCCTGATTATCAAAGTCTTGGGTCCTGCGTCGGTTGCTGTCTCATCTTCCATGATGTCAGGTAGTCAGGGTTATAAAGCATGCAGCCAATGCCATTACATCAGTCTTTCTTGCTGTGCGGTGCCTGAAGCAGAAGCAGTTTGCAAGTGCCGGTCAGCCAACTCCTGAAATTTTCGTTTTCGAGTTTCAGAACTGAAGTCTTCAAAAAAGCTAAGTACCCCATTGGAGATCCTTTTTCTTGCTCTAAACTGATGTCAGTAAAAGTTAACAATTGTATTTCTTGTGGAAAGCAAATACCTCATAAAGATTTTCATTCGTACTGCATTCCTTACTTAGGCCCAGACTACAACGTCCCTCGCTGTCGGTTTTGTGTCTTACTCAATCCTCGAACTATTCGTTGTTGGTTCATTTTTGCTTCTAACTACTTCGGTACTCTGTTTAATTATCCAGAAATGGCTTCGGTAAGCCATCCGACTACCGACATTCTGAAAAATGTAAAGATAAAGACAGAGACAGACCGCATAGGTCCAAAGCTGCCGACGACGCTTCCGTTAAGCTAATCTCCAGTTCGCCGGTACTCAATGAGGTGCTTTCGCAGCCTCTGATACCCACTACTTCAGATTCACAAGCCTCTACTGAGACCCATTCGGAGTCCGTTATGCCGTGAGATGCTACTTCGACTATGGAACCTGCGGATGTCTCTACCTTGGATGGGTCTGGAGCTGCTGTGCAGGACCGGCTTCTGAGGGTGTATTCAGGCCTATGGACTTGCATATCAAACCAACGCCATCTTCTTCTTCAAGGCCTAAAACTCGATCCACGCCTAGAAAACCGATGCCCAAACCCCATGGTCAGGCCCATATGCCTAAAAAACAAATGATAAGAATGGCTGAAGACCTTATTACTCTAATTAGAGGAAGCAAGCCTTCTCCCTCTAAGAGACCTAGAACTGATTTTCCTTCTGATTCTTCTGATCTGGATTATGAAATTTCTGTTTCTTCTGATGACTGGGATTTGCCCTTATCTACCTATGAAGATTCTGATGCAGAGGACTCCATACCCTCTGCTTCCCCTCCAGAAGATTTTTCTTTTGGTGAAACTTTGCACATTCTTACGGAGCATTTCCGCTGGGAAAGCCAGGATTGCTCCGACTTCAAAAAGAGGCTTAGGGAATTCTTACGTCTACCTCAACACAGGCCTTTATCTATCCCTCCTGTACTGGACGTTGTAGATGATGCCTTCTTGGAATCTAGCCTGGCCCCAGAAACTCTACCTCCAGCTCCCAGGAAACCTGACAGGTATTACAGAGTACCTGATTCTCACAAGTTCCTCTTTAAGAATCCCACTGCGGACCCAGAGACCATTTCACAGGGACCCAAAGACATTAAGGCCACTACTGCCAAAAACCCTACCCTCTCTGATGGAGATTCCAAGGCCCTGGACAGATGGGGTAAGAAGGTATACACTTCTGCTACTTTGGCCATTAGGACATTAAACTGCCAATTTCATATGTTAAAGTACCAACAGCATATTATTGGATTACTTAAACAGAAAATGATGTTGATTTCTGACTGTGCTGAAAATAAAGAATTATAGGATTTAATGCTTTCTGCTGAACAAGTTGGCAAACATACTTTGTAATGTGGTTTTGACTCCTTAGAGACATCTTGCAGGGCTGCTGTCACTGGGTCTGTTCTTAGAAGGCATGTTTGGCTTAAGGAGCAAACTTTGCCAGATCATGTTAAAGCTAAATTACTGGATGCTCCCTTAAAACCAAGACCACCTGTTTGGCAACAAAGCAGAAGTACTTAAAAAGATGGAAGAAAAAGCTAAATCTATGCAAACTGTTAAAGATTTCCTGCAAGTACAGCCTTTCAGATTTAGTAGGTACTGGCCTTCTAAGAATTGGTCCTTTCCTATCTCTGCCAGGCCTTCTCAGTCCAAACCAGGGAACAGCAGACCACCTAGGCTACAGTCTCAAGGTACTAACAGGCCTAAGCAGTGGGGGGCTCCCACTTCCAAAGCTGGAAGTAGTAAGACACCCCCATATGGTAAACTGTCACAATGACTTAACCTTAAACCTTCCAAGCTCTGCTCAACTGACTGCTCCTTTAGAGGGAAAGATCGCCCTGCATGCAAAAAACTGGGAACTCATTACCCAAGACAAATGGGTTTTAAATATAGTTTCCCAAGGATACAGATTCCACTTCCACACCTTACCAACCCCAAACGGTTGGCCAGACCTACACCCAAATCAGTGGGCAGAGGCTCAACAGCAGGTTCTCTCTCTTCTAAGTATCAGGGCTATTCAACCTGTCCCAGAAGAGGAATGCGGACAAGGTTTTTACTCAAGACTTTTCCTGGTACCCAGAAAAGACAACTCCTGGCGTCCTATCCTGGACCTGTCTATCCTAAACACCTTTTTGGTAATCCCAAAATTCAAAATGCTAACTCTTCATCAGCTACTTCCCATGCTAGGCAAAAATGCCTGGTTGGCAACATTGGACTTAAAGGAGGCTTACCTGCACATCCCAGTAAGGGAATCTTGCAGAAAATACCTACGATTCAGAGCAGGCTACATGCACTATCAGTTCCCTGCACTGCCCTTTGGCTTATCTACTGCACCCAGGGTATTCACAAAGTGCTTAGCTCTAGTCATTGCATTCTGCAGGCAAAGAAATATTCAAATATACCCTTACCTGGACGATTGTCTAATTCAGGCAGAAAGCCAGGACATACTATTATATCATCTGGCATTTGTAAAGAAACTGCTGCCCTCACTGGGGTACACCATAAACGAAAAGAAATCCCACCTAGTACCCTGCAAACAAATTGTATTCCTGGGAGCAAGCTTGAATACAACTTCCCAGATGGCCTACCTCACGCCAGAGAAACAAGTTTCTTTGACAGCCTACTTCAAACTACTGGCCACAAAGACCCAGCTATCTGCAAGGAAAATATTGCAAGCCCTGAGGTTCATGGCTTCTTGCATTCTACTAATTCCATATGCAAGACTGCATATGAGGAAACTACTATGGTATCTAAAAAGCCTGTGGTGTCAACATTCTCAGGACTTGGAATCAATTATTCCTATCATTCCTTGTATAAAGACAGAGTTCCTTTGGTGGGCAGAGGCCTGCCACCACAACAAGGGACTGCCATTCACTCTACCCCCTGTTGCCCAAATCCTAACAATAGATGCATCAGACTATGCATGGGGGGCTCACTTGGCAGGGCAGTGCATTCAGGGTAAATGGAACCAGAGTCAAATGCACCTGCATATCAATCAAAAAGAAATGTTAGCTGTACAGAATTCTCTGACAGCCTTCAAGGACCACATTCTTCCAGGACAATTATTGGTAAAGACAGACAACACCACCGTTATGTGGTACATAAACAAGCAGGGGGGAACCCACTCATACCCTCTCTGCAGACTAGCCATGGCTCTGTGGAACACAGCCTTGAGCTACCAAGTGCACCTACAAGCTCAGTTCCTGCCAGGCAAGCTAAATTCACTGGCAGATGACCTAAGCAGAAATCTCATGGACCCACACGAGTGGAAACCGGAACCAAAGATATTCAACATTTTGAGAAACAAATGGGGGAGCCCAGAGATAGACCTGTTTGCCTCCCCTCAGAACTACCAATTGGACATATTCTGCACAAGGACTCCCCAGAGACAAGCTTGGAAAGTGGATGCCCTGTCCTTCACCTGGGAAAGCCTCTCAGTTTATGCCTTTCCCCCTCTGCCTCTCCTCTCGAAAATTCTACTAAAGATCAAACAGGACAAAACCAAGCCAAAAAACAACAAAAGAGGCTCATGACAACTTAACCCAAAGTAGTTTAATATGGACACATACCATATACATAACGTGAAAGAGCTTACTACTAGATTTTGTGTTCTGTCCATATTAAACTACTTTGGATTAAGTCGTGGTGAGCCTCTTTTGCTGTTTTTTGGCTTGGCAGTATTGGTCTGATGAGGCACTTTACTCAGGACTGGTTGGTTTTGTATCCAGGACAAACCAAGGGCAATACTCATTGCACCAAATTGGCCACGCCAACACTGGTACCCCCTCTTGCGCAGTCTGTTACTGCTGGAACCGTGACACCTGCCTCAGACCCCTCCCCTGCTGTCCCAGCAGAAGGGCCAGATTCTGCACCCCCAGCTTTAAACCCTGAACCTGGCAGCCTGGCTAATTACCTGAGTTCTCCAGTACCACCCCTCAGCAAGCAAGTGCTGGATGTCATCCTGGAGAACAAGGAGGCCTAGTACTAGAAATTCCTATACTGAAAAGTGGAAAAGATTCTGTTCCTTGAGCCAGACTCAGGGGGATGGGCACAACAGTGCCCAGTTTACCGCATATTCTTCAATACTTAACAGAGATGCTTCATAAGGGCCTTACCTTCTCTTCTATTAAAATTCATGCCTCAGCCATTTCAGCACATTATAATACTGAGCCACCTCTCTTCTCTCACCTCTTGCTGAAACAATTCCTCAGAGGGGCCAACAATGTTAGACCACCCAGGAGAGCCCCTGCTCCAGCCTGGGACCTTAACTTTGTGTTGGAAAAGCTCACTCTACCTCCTTTTGAGCCAGCTGCAACTGCAGAGTTGAAATTCCTTTCTTGGAAAACATCCTTCCTTATAGCCATCACTTCAGCAAGAAGGGTGCCTGAATTACAGGCCCTCATGGCAGTGGAGCCCTTCATCATCTTTCATGCGGACAGGGTGTCCCTCAGGACCAATCCTTCCTTTATGCCCAAGGTGGTATCCAGTGTGGCCCTTAATCAGTCCATTCATTTGCCAACCTTCTTCTCTAATCCATAGAACAAAGGAGAATGAATACTGCACTCTTTGGACGTGCACAGACAACTTAGATTTTATTTGGACAGGACTAAGCCTCTCAGGAAATCTGAACAACTGCTAGTTGCCTTTGCTGCAGGGGCAGAGGGGAAGGCCATTTCAAAGCAAACCATTTCTAAGTGGATAGGCCATTGCATTCATTTCTTATATAAGCACCATGGAAAACCTACCCCACAGGGGATAAGATCCCATTCCACCAGGGCTGCATCTAATTCTACAGCCTTTCTCATGGGTGTTCATACCAGGGACATCCTAGGAGCTGCTACTTGGAGTTCTGTACATACCTTCCCCAAGCATTACCACTTGCCAATTTTTTCTAAATCCAGAGCTGGTTTTGCCACTGCAGTCTTGCAGGGCCTAATACCTGGTCCTAATGCTTTCTAATTGTCTCCTCCCTTCCTTAGCTTTGGGAATCTGCTCAAATGTAATGACTGCAACAGTGAAACACGAAGAACATAGTACAGTTGTGTACACTTACCATAAATGTAGATGTTCGAGTGTATTCACTGTTGCAGTCCTGGTTACCCTCCCTCCAGCCCCCTGACTTCTATTGACTATACTTCTCTTCTTGTTTACTGTATTTAAGCTTTCTGGTGTATTTGCTTTTTGTTGGAGGTGTAACCTTGTATATAATTGCTTCCCATTATGGGGGCACCTGACATCTGCGGCAAGAAAAACTGATGTAATGGCGTCGGCTGCATGCTTTATATCCCTGACTACCTGACGTCATGGAAGATGAGACAGCAACTGACGCAGGACCAAAGACTTTGATAATCAGGCCGACGGAGGGCTACCCGCAAGCAGATAACCCAAATGTAATGACTGCAACAGTGAATACACTCGAACATCTACATTTATGGTAAGTGTACACAACTGTATTTTGCAGTTGTCTGTGAACTTGGTCAGTCATAGTCCTCCTGTGCTTGCCTGTACCTCTGAGAAGTATATGCACCAGAGGGGTCCTAGGACTGAGCCCTGGGGAATGCCACTTGTAACCGCGGTTTAAGTCAGACCTAGCTCCTGCAACTCTCACCATGTAGGTTTGTCCATGAGCCAGTTGGCAACCCATTTTGTGACGTGAGGGGTTTATGTTCAGGCTGGTGAGCTTGTCTATAATACCAGAATGAGGAATGGTGTCAAAGGCTTTATGCAGGTCTAGGTAGGCTGTGTGTACCCACCTTCCTCATCTATAGCCTTGGTAATTGTCTCAAAGAAGTCCACCAGGTTTAGGAGGCATGATCTGCCCTTGGGTCAAAGCCGAATTGGATAGGGTCTGTGTTTGGAGTTTCCCAATGTCTCTGTTAATGAGTTCCATGATGATGCGCTTCCATAGCCTTGCAGACCAAGCTAGTCAGGTTATAGGGCGATAGTTCCCAGGGTCTGTTGTGGCTCCACCTTTGTGGATTGGAATAACTGTTGCTGTGCCTCTCCATGGAGGCCTGTGGCAGGCTGAGTTTGAACAGTGTGTTTAGGTGAGGGGTTAGTTCTGTTTCCTACCAGGGACATCCTAGGAGCTGCTACTTGGAGTTCTGTACATACCTTCCCCAAGCATTACCACTTGCCAATTTTTTCTAAATCCAGAGCTGGATGTTCTTCATTCCACATTGCTGCAGTCCTAACACTTGGGTAGTCCGCTGTCCCAGTCGGCCCGAATACCAAAGTATATGGCTGACGTCGGTCAAGGCGCATTAGTCTGACGTCAGGATGTCAGGGTACAAATGCGCATGACCGACGTCATATCCTGTCTTTTTTGCCGCATGGTCCGATGCAGAAGCAGTTTTGCGAGTGCAGGTTGGCGTTCTGAAATTTTCTGAAGTCGGAGTTTCAGACCGAATCAAAGTTGGCTAAGTACCCGGGGAATATTTTGGTTTTCTTGCCTCAGTATTTAACCGATGTCAGAAAAAAGTGAATAACTGTATTTCTTGTGGGAAACAGATACCTCATAGGGATTACCATACCTTGTGTATACCTTGTTTAGGCCTGAGCACGGCGTTGTTGGATGTCGCTCTTGTGCTAGATT
This sequence comes from Protopterus annectens, assembly GCF_019279795.1. Classification (NCBI taxonomy): domain Eukaryota; kingdom Metazoa; phylum Chordata; order Ceratodontiformes; family Protopteridae; genus Protopterus; species Protopterus annectens. The sequence goes on from NC_056749.1 coordinate 114,572,529, forward strand.
TAACAAACGCACTATAAAGAGAAGGTTAGACTGTGCCAGGTTAGTTTTGGGAAGCGTGTAATTATAAAATGCCGTCGGATGCTCCGGCGCCCGCTTTCTCCAAAAGCACAAGGACAAAGCAGCAAAGCCTAGGTTGGAAGAACCGTCAGTCCCGGACGTCGGTTCTTTAGAAGGCTCAGTGGAGCCGGAGGTTCTGCCAGGAGTTTCTTTGGAGTCTCAGGGAGAGACTTTACTGTTACAGGATGTGTCCTCTCAGGAGGTAGGCCAGGCTGACGGGGCTTCTCAGGTGGCTGTTCTTCCCTCTCTTCCTAAGGTGGTTAGAGCCTCCCCTTCTATTTCCAAGGCTTCTTTGAAAGGCAGGCCAGGTTTAACTTCAGTGGGGGTTTCTCCTAGCTCTTCAGGAGCTTTGCCTAAGAAACATATGCTTAAAATGGCAGAAGATTTGATTACTATGATTAGAGGTTCTATGCCCCCTCCTGATAAGAGGCCTAGGGTGGAACCTGAGCTTGAGAGTTTTGAGCAGTGTTCGGAGGCTTCTGAGTCTTGACTGAAGACTTGCAGGAGTATCCTCCTTATTCTGATTCTGATGTGGATGATTCTACTCCTTCAGCTTCTCCTCCTGAGGATTTTTCTTTTTCAGAGACTCTTCATTCCATGAGGGAGCATTTTAAATGGGAAGGTCAAGATTTCTCTGATTCCAGGAAGAGGCTTAGGGAATCTTTGTTTTTACCACAGCATAGGCCTTTAGCTATACCTCCTGTTCTGGATGTGGTGGAAGATGTTTTTGCAGAGGCTTCCCTGAACCCTGATTCTTTGCCTCCTGCCCCAGTTAAACCAGATAGGTATTATAGGGTGCCTGAAGCTCATAAGTATCTTTTTAAGAGTCCTAGGGCAGACCCGGAAACTGTTTCTCAGGGGCCTAAAGGTGTTAAGGCTTCTGTTGTCAAAAATCCTGTTCCTCCTGATAAAGAGGCAAGGGTTTTGGATAGATGGGGAAAGAAAGTGTATACTTCTTCCACTTTAGCCATGAGGGCGTTGAATTGCCAGTTTCACATGTTAAAATATCAAAATTATCTCCTTTCACAATTGAAGTCTAAGGTGGATGCTCTGGTGGAAGGTATTGAGTGTAAAGAGTTGCAGGATTTAGTTCATGTGTCTGAACAGGTGGGTAAGCATTCCTTGCAATGTGGTTTTGATGCTGTGCAGGCCTCCTCGGTGGCTGCCACTGGTTCTGTTCTTCAGAGGCACGCCTGGTTGAGGGATCAGAATTTAGCTGAGCATGTTAAGACAAGGATTTTGGATGCTCCATTACAGTCTGACGTGTTGTTTGGTTCGCCTGTGGAAGCAGTTTTAAAGAAAATGGAGGACAAGGCTAAGTCTATGCAGACTGTTAAAGATTTTTGCAGGTTCAGCCTCCAAGTTTAGTAGAAATTGGGCTACTAAGGGATGGACATATCCTGCTTATGATTCCCAGTGTAGGGGTAGGTCTGGGCGTGGTAGGGGCAGAGCCCAAGGTTCTTGTAGGCCTAGAACAGGGAGTCCACCTGCTCAGGCTTCTGGTGAGGGCAGGGGTCAGTCCTTTCAAAACAGACCCAATGACCTGCCTTTCAGCTGCCAGAATCTTCTCGTCTGGCAGCACCTTTGGGAGGAAGGTTGGCACTTTTCAAAGAAAACTGGAGTTTAATTACCCAAGACAGATGGGTATTGGATATCATTCACCACGGTTACAGGTTTTATTTCCATACCTTGCCTCCTTTCAAAGGCATGCCAGACATTCCTCCTCAACAAAGGAAAGAGGCTCACAGGCAAATTTCTCTGTTGCTCCAAATAGGGGCCATTCAGCCGGTTCCTGTGCCAGAAAGGGGCCTAGGATTTTATTCTCGCCTGTTCCTAGTACCAAAGAAGGGGAACACGTGGAGACCAATTTTGGATTTATCTATCCTCAACACTTATCTGGACATTCCCAAGTTCAAAATGTTGACGTTACAACAGATTTTACCTCTGCTGGGCAAAGATCACTGGATGGTAACTTTAGATCTCAAGGAGGCTTACCTTCATGTGCCTATCAGACTAAGTTGCAGGAAGTATCTGCGTTTTCGAGCTGGGAATTCCCATTATCAGTTCTCTGCATTGCCCTTTGGCTTATCTACTGCGCCCAGAGTATTCACCAAGGTTCTGGCTCCAGTGATAGCTTACTTCAGGCTAAAAGGAATACAAATCTATCCTTACTTGGACGACTGCCTGATTCTGGCTCAGGAAAAGGAAGACCTTTTACAGCATTTGGAATATGTGATAGCAGTGCTAAGATGCCTGGGGTATTCTGTGAACGAAATAAAGTCCAGTCTAGTACCCTCTCAAGACATGTGCTTTCTGGGTGTGAGACTGAATACAGCAGCCCAGATGGCCTTTTTAACCCCGGACAAACAAAAGAATCTTTCCATTTACTTCCATCAACTATCTCTTCAGTCCGGGCTGACTGCAAGGACAGTCCTTCAAGCCTTAGGGTTCATGGCATCTTGTATTCTGGTGCTTCCCAATGCCAAACTGCATATGAGGAAGCTGCAATGGTATCTCAAAATGTATGGACACAGCACTGCCAGGATTTGGACACTGTCATTCAAATAATACCTTGCATTCAAAAGGAATTTTGTGGTGGGCTCAGGAATGTCACCTAAACAAGGGACTCTCTGTGACCCGGCCAGAGGCGAGTCAGATTCTAACGACAGATGCCTCAGACATTGCTTGGGAGCTCATCTGAATGGAAAGTGGATACAAGACAAGTGGCCTGCCAGACTACAGCATCTACATATCAACATGAAGGAGATGTTAGCAGTTCAGTTTGCATTAATGGCTTTCAAGGAGTTACTTCTTCCAGGGCAGGTGTTGATTCTAACAGACAACACAACTGTCATGTGGTACATCAACAAACAAGGGGAACACATTCTTACCCTTTATGCAGGCAAGCAATGATTTTATGGGAGACTGCTCAGCTTGCAACTAACTCTTCAGGCAAGGTTTCTGCCGGGAGCACAGAACTCCTTAGCATATGTGTTAAGCAGACAAATCATGGATCCCCACGGTGGAAACTGGATCTTCATGTATTTGAAATTGACAGTGTCATGGGAACTCCAGACATAGATCTGTTCGCTTCTCCACTAAACCACCAGCTGCCAAAGTTTTGCACAAAGAGGTTTCATCACACAGCTTGGAAAGTGGATGCTCTTTCTTTCAGTTGGAAAAATCTTCATGTGTATGCCTTTCCACCTCTGCCTCTTCTCCCAAAGGTGCTCCTAAAGGTCAGACAAGACAAGCCAAGGATGATTTTAATAGCTCCAGATTGGCCTCGGCAACACTGGTACCCATTACTGAGGAGTCTGGTAAGGAAGCCTCCATGGCCTTTACCTTTGATTCCGCACCTGTTGTCTCAGAGGCGGTCATCTGCTCAATGTCAAACTTCACTCTCTTCATCTAACAGCCTGGCATATTCTGTTTTGAAACACAGCAGGTCTCAACTTCCTCAACAAGTTTTAAATGTGATTATGGAAGCCAGAAGACCTAGTACAAGGAAAGTGTCATGAGAAAATGGAAGAGATTTTTATTTTGGAGTGCAGCAAAGAATTTGGAGATTTCTGAGCCTAATTTGAGTGTGGCTCTTCAATATCTTACTGAGTTATTGGACAAAGGTTTGTCTTTCTCTTCCATTAAGATTCATGCTGCAGCAATTTCAGCTCACTATGATTGTGACCCACCATTGTTTTCGCATCCTTTGTTCAAGCAATTTCTTAGAGGGCAAAGAATATAAGACCCCCAGAGCTCCTACTCCTGCTTGGGATCTCAATTTTGTGTTGGAGAAACTTACTCTACAACCTTTTTGAGCCTGCGGCTACTGCTGACTTGAAATACTTGTCATGGAAGACTGCTTTTTTGTTGGCCATTACTTGCAAGAAGGGTTTCTGAATTGCAGGCCCTTATGGCGGTAGAGCCTTTTGATTTTCCATAAGGATAGGGTATCATTACGTACTAATCCTTCCTTTATGCCTAAGGTGGTTTCTAGTGTGGCTTTAAACCAAACTATTCATTTGCCTACTTTCTATGCAGATCCCCAAAATAAGGGGAAAAGATTTTGCACACTTTAGATGTACACAGGCAGTTGCGTTATTATTTAAGCAGGACTAAGGATTTTAGGCAGTCTCAGCAGTTGTTTGTTTCTTTTGCTTTGAGTTCTCAGGGCAAGCCTGTGTCAAAACAAACTATTTCTAAGTGGATTGGGTTTGCATTGCATTTTGTTATTCCATCATGGCAAGGAGATTCCAGCTGGGATTAGGCCTCATTCCACTAGGGCTACTGCCACTTCAACAGCATTTCTAAGGGGGGTGGCAACTAAGGATATTTTGGAGGCAGCTACTTGGAGTTCAGTGCATACTTTCTCTAAGCATTACCACCTTCCTCTCTACTCTAAATCTAGGGCTGGTTTTGCCACAGCTATTTTGCAAGGCATGTTGGCAGCTCCTGCTTCTTTATGATTTGCCAGCCTCCCTTACCTCTGCTTTGGGATTCTGCAAGTGTTAGGACTGCAGCAATGTGGAATGAAGAACATAGTACAGTTTTGTACCTACCATAAATGTAGATGTTCGAGGGTCCACATTGCTGCAGTCAATACCCTCCCTCCTTCCCTCTGTGTTTAGGGGTGGTTGTGTGGGTGAGGTTATACTCTTGTTATTTTGTATATATTGTACATATTTTTGGTGCAGGAGTGTTTGGTGTTTTTTGGTTTTGGCCTTATCTTTTTAGGGTCTTCTGACATCTGGGGCAAGAAAAGACTGAGGATATGACGTTGGTCATGCGCATTTGTACCTGGCGTCCTGACGTCAGACTAATGCGCCTTGACCGACGTCAGCCATATACTTTGGTATTCGGGCCGACTGGGACAGCGGACTACCCAAGTGTTAGGACTGCAGCAATGTGGATCCTCGAACATCTACATTTATGGTAGGTACAAAACTGTACTTTTTGCCACTGCAGTCTTGCAGGGCCTAATACCTGGTCCTAATGCTTTCTAATTGTCTCCTCCCTTCCTTAGCTTTGGGAATCTGCTCAAATGTAATGACTGCAACAGTGAAACACGAAGAACATAGTACAGTTGTGTACACTTACCATAAATGTAGATGTTCGAGTGTATTCACTGTTGCAGTCCTGGTTACCCTCCCTCCAGCCCCCTGACTTCTATTGACTATACCTCTCTTCTTGTTTACTGTATTTAAGCTTTCTGGTGTATTTGCTTTTTGTTGGAGGTGTAACCTTGTATATAATTGCTTCCCATTATGGGGGCACCTGACATCTGGGGCAAGAAAAACTGATGTAATGGCGTCGGCTGCATGCTTTATACCCCTGACTACCTGACGTCATGGAAGATGAGACAGCAACCGACGCAGGACCAAAGACTTTGATAATCAGGCCGACGGAGGGCTACCCGCAAGCAGATAACCCAAATGTAATGACTGCAACAGTGAATACACTCGAACATCTATATTTATGGTAAGTGTACACAACTGTATTTTGCAGTTGTCTGTGAACTTGGTCAGTCATAGTCCTCCTGTGCTTGCCTGTACCTCTGAGAAGTATATGGCGACCAGGAGGGGTCCTAGGACTGAGCCCTGGGGAATGCCACTTGTAACCGGTTTAGAGTCAGACCTAGCTCCTGCAACTCTCACCATGTAGGTTTTGTCCGTGAGCCAGTTGGCAACCCATTTTGTGACGCAGGGGTTTATGTTCAGGCTGGTGAGCTTGTCTATAATACCAGAATGAGGAATGGTGTCAAAGGCTTTTGCGAGGTCTAGGTAGGCTGTGTGTACCACCTTTCCCTCATCTATAGCCTTGGTAATTGTCTCAAAGAAGTCCACCAGGTTTAGGAGGCATGATCTGCCCTTAACAAAGCCGAACTGGATAGGGTCTAGTGTTTGGAGTTTCCCAATGTCTCTGTTAATGAGTTCCATGATGATGCGCTCCATAGCCTTGCAGACCAAGCTAGTCAGGCTTATAGGGCGATAGTTCCCGGGGTCTGTTGTGGCTCCACCTTTGTGGAGTGGAATAACTGTTGCTGTGCGCCTCTCTATGGGTACGTAGCCTGTGGCGAGGCTGAGTTTGAACAGTGTGTTTAGGTGAGGGGTTAGTTCATCTTTGAGGTCGTGTAGGACGCAGCCTGGGATACCGTCTGGTCCCATTGATGCTGTGTTTTTAGCTTTGGAGAGGGCTGTTTTCACCTGAGTGTCTGTGATTTCAGGGGCTCCACATTCTTCTGGTATGGTTCTTGATTCTTCTTGATTTGTTTTTTGATTTTTTTAATATTATGTCTTATTTGTGTTAAATCGAAGTTTAGGAATCATTTCAAAATATCTTAATGTATTATACATCTGCAAATAATATGATTTTAGAGTGGTAACTGTCACTAAAGCTCTATAATATTTTTATCCCATCCAATAAAATTAGCTAATGGTTTCATTGTTAACACAAGTAAAAGAAATGAAAAATGACACTTTTGCTGGCTTCCTTTTGTTACGCCTGTTGCCTGACAGACTTGCACCCCTCGTTTAATATAATTTTATATGGCAAATTGATTATTGTCATGTTAGAGTCATGAGCTTTTTCAGTGTTCAGACTAATAACTTCCAAGTCGTTTCCACTTACATAATTAATAAATGTTAGTATTTATTTAACATTGTTGTGAGTTTGTCTTTTAATCGTAAGTCCTGTTTCATCTTAATTTGGTAGGTTTGGTTTTATCACCCTCAGTTCGTTTTAACTTTTGAATATTAAAAAAATATAGTAGAGAGTCAAAACAAGCAGCACTTTTATTTTTTTAGAATAGAAGGGCATCGTGTATATGACCCCATTGTAGCTCTCAACTTTTTTTTTCTCATGAATTAGAGACAACTCAACAAATAATGGGAATGTAGGCCTGAAAATCAGGGAACATTTTTAAAAATATATTTTTCTGTAATTCACTTAGAAAGTTAATAAAATACAGATTTTGCACCAGCCTGCATTTCTGAAGAATGTATGATACTGTGTCCGACATTATTGTCTGATTGCAATCCACAGTGATTTACCAGAAAATCAAAAAAATTACAAGGGACAGAGTAAAATATGAGGAAAAATCAAGTATGTTCTACAAAATCAGGGTATCTGAGAGCTATGGATACCATGCATGTAGTGCTAGAGGAGTCCTTGTTTGGACTTAGTTGTGTTATTTAGCAATGTCTACAGTCTTATGTATGTCTAAGTTTGTGAAGAAAAATCAGTAAATGTAGAGAGCAATGGTAAATATGATGACAAAAAATTATAGTTATGCCTAAGTCATAGCATTTGACAAGTATGCCCCACTCATAAACACACATGGATGTACAGAAGCAAACCACAGGATGAATGTCACTCAAGGAAAAATGACTTCACTCTTTCCTGCGATTCTTGTGAGTCTTTGTAATCTCAGAAATTTGCATTTGACAAATGAAGAATACACTTTTAAGTAACTTAGCATTCATCTTCTATTGGATGGTGTTTATATACTTCATTTTGTTAGCAGCTCTGTTAGTTCCTTCTCCATGTAAAGACTTGTGTCTTTGGTGCAGGAGTCCTAAGAAGCAGTGTTACCAACATGATATTGGGGAGTGCATATGTATTTGTGTGTTGAGGGAGGGGATTTGTAATGCTGTTAGTGTGAAGTGAAAAAATGGAAGTGTAAGGTACACTGATTAAAGTCACCAGCCAGATGACACCAGTATGAATCAACTCCTTGATTGCTCTTTGCATCAGAAATAAACGTGTGTGTTCCATGCTTGCAGTACAGCACAATACTTCAGCATCTGCATCTTGCTTGTCTTTTTTTTTTTTTTTAAGTTCCTTCATGAGCATATACAGTTTACAGTATGAATGATTTGTCCAGTCATCCTCGGCATCTGTGCTTCATTCATACCTTCCTAAAAGTAAGACCTTAGGCCTCTGTTTGTTAAATGTTTTAATTAAAACAGTGAAGTACTGCTGAACAGTACTGATATGCAGAGTCAACATGATTTATATTGATTCTTAAGTTAAGACCACTTTATATTCATGCCATTATTATGTAGATCAAGATGTAAAGATAATGGGGTAAATTCTAAAAACATGGTGTAGTGAGACTGACAAGCCTCTGCCACCCATCAGTCATTACTCCAAAACAAGAGTTCCATCTGTAGGGTGGACTGGTGAATGTGAGCATCACAGCCAGTATGGCTGTTATGCCTGCATTTATTTTCTACAAGAACAGGGACAGGCATGAGAGACCACTAGACCACCAGGAAATTATGCCTGCTTTTAACAGATCAGCACGAGTCATCCCCAAGGGGGTTTTGGAGACAGCTCTTGCTACACATATCCATGTATGCTTATGGACTTTGGGCTCCCTATCCACCTCCCGTTACCTGCAGTATAACTCTATCTGTATGTGGAAGTTGGTACTGTGGGCAGTCTGGTGTCCCACCAGGTGCTGTCTGCAGTACCTAGTTCCGCATGCTGAACATGTTGCTGCTTTGCTAGTACAGCCCATTCATTTTAATAGGATTCTTGACAGTCAGTTTTGTACATCAGTGAACCTTGCCAATGTACAATGCTTATTTAGTTCAATGTAGCCAGTGCAATTCCTCTTTTGGAATCCGGTGTAGGGCTCTGACAGCATGGGAACTGCCATAGCCCTATCTTTCAGATCGGATATAGAGTAACTCTTTGGCGTGGCTGGTTACTTTACTTCACACTCAAGTCTTTGGAATCTGACCCAGTATATATGTGCCAGCATGCAGAATGAGTAATATTCACATTCGTTTATAAGGAACAATAACCAGTTGGAAAACAGGGAAATATGTTACATAAGTACTAGAAATGAGCGAGGGTCCCCAACCTTTTAAATACCAAGGCACTCTTAAAAATAGAGTTCACCAGCAGTAACCTCTTTGTTACCCATCATAACGTTGTTTATTTAGCATCAATACATGATACTGAATTTTTTGATATAAAAATTACTGGAAAGCCTCACCCAGACTCTGCTACAGTTTGCTGTAAGGGAAAGGTTAGTTTGCTTTTTATTTGTTGTATTTTGTATTACCTTATTTCTTGTTTTCTATTTTGTATACTGTGATGTGTTTTCATTACACTGTGTTTTACTTGTATTCTGCTTTTAACTGCGTATTAAAACTTGAAAAGAGAACACAGCTCTGTCTCTTGTGAGTCAGACAGAGAAATTTCCCACCCTAACACCCGGTTACTGTTGTGTTCTTAAAACACCACTGTCTTTCTAGTTGCCTACCTCTTATGTTAATTTGACCATATATCTCATTTCCTCTCTGCTTTTATTGGTTGGTGTGAGTAAACACAAAATTATCATTATGTGAAATCACTCCCCTTCAACTATTTAAATTTATTGGCCATCCTACTGTATTCCACAGTACCAGAATATAAAAGTGACCACCCTCTTTCAATCTATCTTGCTGTTTTAAAAATAGTGACTCTCCACTAAATCTTAACTTTTTAGACAGGTAAAACTTAAGTTGCCTACTTTCACATCTAACTCCTCTAGTGCACACTGCAGTGTTTAGGATAAACCATTTTTTTATCTTATCTTTAAGCATCTATTGCAAGTCCACCAGTTATTGGAGAGCCCACATTCTGCCTCTCAGTAGTCATCTTGGGATTAGTGCTTCTGTTTTCTCCTGGTGAGAGAAGGAGTGCAGTTACATTATTTCCTGGAGACTGCTGATCATCAGAAAGCTTAAATAACTGCTTTATAGATGACAGCTTGAAATATGTACTTATATTCTGATCCTGGTGAGAGTAGGAGTAGAGTGCATTGATTCCTGACTCTTTCTGGTTGGAGAGTGAGTGTCTGTACTTAACGTACCTTATTGGTCTGGTTACTATTCGAGGGATCTACCAGAAAAAGGCTACAAGCCTACAGACCCTTGCATCATCTGGGACAAGACTGTGGATCACCAGACAGGCCGTGACCTGCTTCTCTTCTTGGGATTGGTGCTAACAGAAAAAGGCTACAAGCCTACAGACCCTTGCATCATCTGGGACAAGACTGTGGATCACCAGACAGGCCATGACCTGCTTCTCTTCTTGGGATTGGTGCTAACATTTTGCTTCTGATGAGAGAAGAAGCAAAGGAGTATTGTATCCCAACAGAGTGAAGCTGTGATGAGACCAGCATTAGTAGTAGTTGTTACTTAAGAAGTTAACTTGTGACTGTTTCTACCATTTCACACTGAACTAATCGGAGGAAGTCGGAGGAAGGGCTCTGAGCTAACTAATTTGTGATATATAACATTAAGTATCTGTTTTTTGCTTATTTCTGAGTTATTTATAGCACTTTTATTTTACTCACTGTGTGTGAGGTATTACGTAGAATTTTCTACAGTTGTTAAGCATCCGGTTGTGTTTGTTTGTTCTGATTTTTGTTTCCCATCCTCCCTTCCTCTTGGTATCCTGTTTTTATACTTGGTGGCTTTGCAGTTGCCCGCCCCTACTGTAAATTTGATCTGGGACACTCCTCCCAGTCTAGTGTCATTACCTCATTCTACCTATTCCAGGGAGAACATTTGAGAAGGCCAACCCAGTTAGCTTCTGCTCCTCCTTTCCCCTTTACAAAAAAAAAAATATGTTTTTAAGCTTGTTTCCTGCCTTTCCTATAAGTTGTCTAGTCCAGATACAGATTTACTGTATCCAGGACTGTTTGTAAGCTTCTGAGTTCCCAATCTTTTCTGTGTTTGAGGGAAGCCTTCTAGCTTAATTTTGTTTCTTAGAACTAGCCAGTTTTCTAGTTTCAGTAATCAAATCTGTTTCTCTGAGCTCAGCACTTGTTCAGAACTCATTGTAAGCACTATATAAGCTACAAATTACTACAACACTTAACTTTCCTCACTTGTCTAGAGGAAAACAGTTTTTAGTACTTAATAAGCACCTATCCAGGCATGTCTGAGGGTCAGCTTCCGGTGTTTTCTCCTGTCTACCTGATGAATCTGGGAATCTTGGGGCAATGCAGCAATTGCCTCATGTACACAGACAACTCTCTCCTCCTACCACCCAACACTACAACCTGTGAGAGATGCACTTATATAACCAAACTGGAAGCAAAGCTCTCTTCACTCAAGACTGGACTAGACAGTTAAGAGGAGAAGGTAAACACTTGCACAACACCACACTTATCACATATTCCCTCAAAACCTACACCACCAAAACACACACATAGAAACACAAAACACACACCTACATTCTCGGAGGCTGTCAAAAAAAATCTACACAAGCAACAGGGACCTCCAAAGCAGAAATGCAAGCAACCTCCACTCCCCAACACAACCCAAATGACACATAGCCCACAAACTCAGTGTGCCACTCAACCACAGCCCATAAGGCATAACAACGTACCCAACACTCTAGTCATAGGTGACTCTATAGTCAGGCACACTGATGTTCCACTCACCAGGCTAGACAAGGAGAAAGTTACTGTCAGCTGCCTGTCAGGTGCCAGGATCCGCCATATAACGCATGCACTCAGGTCACTCCACAGCAAGTACAAATATGACTTGGTCATTGTCCATATTGGTGTGAATGACCTGAGACGTACCTCCCTGGACTACATGAAAAGAGACATGGAGGAGCTTTCTGATTTTGTAGCCCAGGCAGGTATGACCCTAGCCCTGAGTAGCATCCTGCCATCACCCAGAATGATACCACAGTACAAGGGCAAAATGATTGACTTCAACAATTGGCTAAGCTTCTAGTGTCATTCTAAGGGGATCCAGTATCTGTCTGCCTGGGATGACATGATCGACAAACCACGATCCTTTGCCAGAGATGGCCTGCACCTGTCGCCCTTGGGATTCCGGATACTGGCTAAGGCTCTTGCCACCCCTATAGTGCCTTTTTTTAGGCAAGATTCAAATGACAAATTCACCACCGTAGCAGGTACAAGCAAGCAAAATCTGAGGGTAATGCTACTTAATGCTAGAAGTCTAAACCTCAAAATGCACTCACTCAAGGCACTCCTTAAAATGGAGAACATCAACATCTGTGCAATGACACAGACCTGGTTCAAGGCTGCAGAGAGCACCCCTGCATTACCAGGCTATAATTCATACCACACCTTTCAGCCACCTAACCTGGACTGAAGCACTAAAGACAGAGGCATGTCCATATTTATTAAGGATATCCACACCTCCAGGCTAGTTGCTCGGCATAATGCATCTGAGATTATCCAAGTGCAACTAACTCTGGGCAAGACCGCAATGCAAATTGTAGCTTGCTACAGATCTCCCACCATGCCCCAGGATTCCCATTCCTCATTTCTTGATACACTGGAAAATATCAGGGTACAGCCTAACACCCTAATAATGGGCAATTTCAACTACCCCACCATTAACTGGGAAAACTACTCATGTACCAACTCTTGTGCTCAACGTTTTCTGGAATTCATAAATTCCAATGCCTTGGATCAACTTATCCACACCCCCACCAGGGGCAGCAATATCCTAGACCTGGTCATTACCAACATGGGCAACTGGTGTTCCACACCAGAGGTCAATTCCTCATTGGTCAGATGCGACCACAAGCAAATCACCCCAGACATCCACATCCCAACCCCACCCCCCATTAGGGAAACCACCATAAAAAATGTTTCGAAAGCCAACTTCACGCTTCTTAAGACAGAAGTGGCAAACTTCACGACACCCATGCTGAAGGACAATAGAGATATGACTGCTGAATCCTATACAATTGCACTTTATAAGCACTTACACGAGTGCATGGATCGTGCAATCCCTAACAGAACCAAGATGCTATCCTCCAAAAAAAGGAAGCCAATCTGGTGGTCCCCTGCTATAGACAAACTCTACAACAGAAGAAAGAAACTGTTGCAAAAAAGAGTAAAATCCCGTGATTGGAGGAACTCCGTGGTCAGCCTCAGTAAGAAGCTGAGATCCCTTATAAAATCCTCCAAAGCTAGTTACAAAAACAAAATTGCCACTGATTCTAAAGACAACCACAAAGCATTCTATAGCTATGTCAAGAATCTCAATGGCAACACTCAGATCTGCTCTGAGTTACAGCACAATGGCACTAAATATACAGAACCAACTGATACTGCCAATATCCTGGCAGATAGGTTCAGTGCTAACTTTACCCCTCTCTTATCCCCTAAAGGGCCCATCTCTATACCGGAAGAATGCAAAGTACCTGTAATCACGGCTGCACAGGTAAAAAACACACTCTCCAAAGCCAAGAACACAGCATCCATGGGACCTGACAGCATCCCAGGCTGTGTTCTACATAAACTACAGAACGAACTGGCACCCCACCTAAGTACCATGTTCAATCATGACCTCACCTCAGGCTTTGTGCCCACTGAATGGCGCACAGCAATGGTTATCCCACTACACAAAGGGGGAGCCACCACAGACCCCGGGAACTACCGCCCCATTAGCCTGACGAGCCTGGTCTGCAAGTCTAAGGAGCGTATCATCATGGAAGTTCTAAACAATGACATTGGTAATCTCCAGACTTTGGACCCTACCCAGTTTGGGTTTGTAAAAGGCAGATCATGTCTCCTAAACCTGATAGACTTCTTTGACTCAGTCACTAAAGCCGTAGATGAGGGTAAGGTGGTTCACACAGCCTATTTAGATCGTGCCAAGGCTTTCGACACCATCACCCACTCTGGAATTATAGACAAACTCACTAAACTAGGTATAAATCCCTATGTC
>NC_056749.1:114586809-114591809 GCF_019279795.1 Protopterus annectens
GTGAAGGGGAAAAAAAGCATGTGGCAACAAGGATGAAACATAAGCAAACAAAAGTAAATAAAATTGCCTAGGTTGGGATAATGTAAGTTTTACAAAAAACAGCACATAGTCAAGATATAATTTGACTGCTGCAAAGGCTGAGTGTGACTACATAGCATATCAAGTGGATTGTAAACCAGTCATTCAACTAAAAGTCTCTGGGTGGGGGAGGGAAAGTACAGAACAACAAACTGTAAATTCTAAGCAGTGCTTATAATAACAGTGCCACACTGGGGTTTGTGAATTCTAACATCAGTATGCAAACAAACATATCTGAAAATCCTGCCTCTGTGTGAATATGTGACTTACACTGCACTAAAGAGTAAACAAAATACTCTAGCAAGCAACTAATTTTAGAAACAGAATAATGCCCCTTTACAAGAATTGCTTTACTGCTGTGCTTTCTAGAGTAGCAGCTGCAGCAGTCTGGTCGTAAAATGCATGAAAGGTTACTTTTCTCAATGGATAAAATGCACAGGTTAGACTAATGAATGGCTCACATTGAGAGCTGTTGTCAGTAGAACTGCAATTTGAGATGGAATCTGTCTAAAACCTTGGAAACTTCCTGGAGGTAAGTTTATCATACCTCCCTCAGACAAAAATGGGCATGCTCAGAAAAGCAAACCTGAAATGTAAACAAAGTCTGAATCAAAACAAAAAAATCCCTGGGATTGTCCCTTTAAGCGCTTTCGTCTCTTTCAAATGCAAAGACTAAAGACTACATCAGACTATTTTACTAAGACCTTGATAGCAACTTATATACATTATTGGTCACATAACCTTAATTAAACATTCCTTTAAACTTTAAGTAACATTTTGAAATGAACTGCTTGATTTCACCCAAAACTGGAACATGAATTTAATCTTAACTGCCATTTATATTCAAAATAATTAAAAAAAAATCTTCTCTACTCCCCGTCACATCCATTGTTGCATGACCTAAAAGTGTAAGTAAAAACTTCTTAAAATTCAAACAATCTTTTGAATGTTAAAAAATCATGTTCAATTCATTGCTTTTTATTGCATAGAAATGGTCATAAATTCTACTTTTTAGCCGCTTACTTGTTTTTTTTCCCCACATAGAATTTGTCACTAGCCACACAAACAGCAATAACAATACAGTCTGATATGAGCATTTGAAAAACAGGTAGACTATATGACCTGTTTGTATTGGCACAAAACATTCCATTGTTGTTTCTGATAAAATGATGCATTTTACAATCATAACACTTATAAGTACCTAACTTTGAGGAGATGAGAGCTGTTATCTTCCTTTTTGTATACAAAATTGAAGGCATCGCCTACTACCGTGAATAAATCACTATTAACATAAATCACTTTCCTATTAGAAGTTATTATATCTTTTATAGCATTAGTATCAGTACTATAAGTGAGAGACGTTACACTACCCCATTTTGTGATTTTTTTTTTTTTTATTGTTTTCTAGTTTTGTTCTTTTTCAGCCTGATTTAATTCTTACAATCATTTCTTGGATAACCTGTTAACTCCCAGTGTTCCCTTTAACTGTTGTCATAAGGGTACCTGTCAAATCTTCGAACGCTCATAATTTTGAACATTACATGGTCAAGACCAAACGTTCAAAATTTTGAGTGCTCAAAGATAGACTTTCAATGGCACTGTTCGGTGCAGATAGGGAGAATTTCCCTTTTCTGCACGGAAGTGCGGTCTCGGAGTTGGTGTATTTAAGTAGGGGGGGATGTTGGGGGCACAGCCCCCCCCCCCCACATGGGGGGTGCACGGGGCTTGCCCCCCTGCCTACACTGTTAGTGTTTTTTTTCTGTGTTTTCTTTTTTTTTTTTTTATGTTAGAACATTTGGTCTCGACCATATAATGTTCGACATTTTGGATCTTCGAACATTTAACATAGACCCTGTCATAACACTATTCCTTGCTCTGTTTTACTGGTCAAATTATCATTTGTCACTTGCATATTATTGACTGCACTTTTCTTTAGACACACAGTATGCATACTAATAAAATATAAAAGCAAATTATGTATTATGATTTTGTAATAAATATTTGTTTGCAGTTGACCTTTGCCTTTATAAACACATGTATCTAAAAAAGTCAAACTAGTTTTACTAAACTTACTAAAAAATTCTAAACATGTTGCACCACTATTGAAATTGGGCAGAAAAATTTGCAACTCATCGTTTAATCCTCCCCACACACTAAAGCAGTCATCAAAAAGCCTTATATAAAACTTTGCATTTCTAAATTTTAGAATAGGATACAAAAATTCATGCTCCCAAATGGCAAAAATGGTTGCCATGTTAGCCCCCATAGCCATACTTTTAACTTGTTGAAATTATTTGCCTTTAAAAATAAAATAATGGACCAGATTCCAAAAGAGTTGCTGTTAGTGTAAATCTGCCCTGATTTTGGAACTTGGGACTTGCTGTCAGTGTAACTGATTTACTTCGGTATAAAGCATCTCTATAAACAGGCTTACTAAAGGGACCAAATTCCAGCACACCTGCTTTCACCCTACTCTGTGTAAGTGGACAGCTACACTTTTGGAATCAAGGCCAGTTATATTTTAAAACATCTCAATGCTTTCACTTAAAAACTTACATTTCACTGATACTGTAAGATGAATCATTTAGCAACATAGTACTCACCCATTCCACACCTTCCTCTTGTGGTATAAATTCCATATTGTTTTACTTTGTTTTTTTTAATTAGAGTTTTTTTGTGTTAAAATAAGTATTTCCTCTACACACTGAGGAGATTTTTTTTTATTTTGTTAGTTGTAACTGTTTGAAAGCTACAGAATACAAACAACGTCATGACCAATGGTAAAATCAAATATGGCAAATTCAGAGGGTAGACCATGCAATAACCCAAGTTAACACAATCAGGAAACTCCCATTAAAAAAACAGAAACCATTTATTCAGCTCACTAAGCGCTTTTGTCCTTTTAATACACCGGGACTACTTCAGAGTAGCAGAATTTGCATTCAGTCCAACACACACACACACACACACACACACACATACACATATATATATAAATATATATATATATATATATATATATATATATATATATATATATACCCACTTCCAAAGGAAGATGCCCAAATAATACAATTACTCATAAGTGTGACACTTTATTAGAAAACAATAAAACAACATTCCATTAAGAATAAAAGGGATAAGACATAAGTATGTGTGTGTGTGTGTGTGTGTGTGTGTGTGTGTGTAAAATATATATATATATATATATATATATATATATATGTGTGTGTGTGTGTGTGTGTGTGTGTGTGTATTGGTCCCCTTCAAAACATCTAAAACCCATAACATCTAAATACATAACATTGAAACTATAACATCGAATTTCATAACATCTAAAATATGCATCATAACATTGAACACTACGGATCACATGAAAATAACATCCACTGCACATATAATGGCACCAAACTACCAAACACACTTTTTACTACCTTTCTGCAGGGGGGCAAGCCCCCTGCACCCCCCCCCCCCCCATGTGGAGGTGGGGTCTGCCCTCTGCACACCCCCCCCCGTAAATTAAATATACCAACTCTGAGATCACACTACAGTGGGAAAAAGTTAATTTCCTAACCCCACTGTTTCACAATCACCATAAAGAATGTACACTTAATGTCTATATCACTTATCTGTATGGCCTAAAAAACACATACAGAATGGCAAAATAAACACTGTAAAAAGAGTATAAATTCCTACACTATATAAATAATAACTATAGAAATAAAAACTACAACATCTCATAGTGATGCCACATGATTAATGATTTAAACTATAACATTTACATAGTATTTAAAAGTACAAGCCAAGGAGCTATCACAGCACCAAAATCACAAACTGATAATCCACAGGATTCAAGTAGTGCAAAGTAAATCCAAAATGCGAAGTATGACTAAAAACGAGCAACTTTTATTAACATAGGTGAGCGCCTTCGCTGATTAGCTTCATCAGACCTTGTAACAACTAAAAGCATCAAACTCATGCAAGCCCGCCTAAAATTCAATTAATTGACACACATTCTTAAAGGTAGAGAACAAATCCAAGCAATTTTAGCATAAAAACAAAACTGATAACCAGAACATGACATAAAAATATGAAATAATAAGGAATGAATATATATCAAAAGTAAATATATATATATATATATATATATATATATATATATATATATATATATATAAAAAGCATGAAAACGAGGAAAAGTGCATATACTATCAACACCTGACCATATAAAAATTTATGGAAACTGCATACTTATGTATGTTGATATGAACAGTCAAACACATTATAAAACCAAATAAACCTTATTAATACAAAGACTATTTATACAAAAACTATTTATGCAATCTCCTTCTTCTTAAAGCGGGCTTAATAGACGCTTTTTCGTTCAACCCTGAGCCCCTATCTGCTTGTAATGTAATGATCCAACAAGTTTCCCTATACTCTGTGTATGTCCTAACATCACCTTCTCTTATAGTAACATTAATGGATTCTATAACTCTAAAACTAAAAGTGTGTTGTGGACCAAGACTATTAACATGTTTGGATAGGGCATTATTAGGAAGATTCTTCCTGATGTTACAGAGGTCCTCCCTCATCCTATCTTGTAGAATTCTATCTGTTTTTCCCACATAAAATGCCTGGCAGTAACTGCACTCAGCTAGATAAACCACATGTGGGTTCAGACAATTATGATGACCTCTAAACCTAAAGTTCTTATGCAGGTTAGGATGAACAAAGTCTACACTGGTGTTAATATAACTACAAAATTTGCACGAACCACATGGTTCAGTGTAACCAAAGTCCACAATAACCTTACTCTGTTGACTATTGCATAACATCCTTTTCAGGTTCTTATGGTTCTTGAATCTGAATAATAGAATTCCTAATAATGCCCTATTCAAACATGTTAATAGTCTTGGTCC